>NW_003299117.1:940805-965939 GCF_000151645.1 Tuber melanosporum | reverse complement strand
CCCGGAAGGGGGGCGATAGGGGCCGGTAAAGGAAAGGGGAAAGGAACTGTTCCACCCCCCGCAATTGAAGAGAAGAAAAAATTGATCGTTGAATTTGCGATCGAGAATGCACAGGTTGTAGCAAGGCGGAAGGAAAAAGAAGAGAAGGCGAGAGAGAGGTCTAAGCTAGTCGCCGAAGGGAAAGCCAAGCCTCTGGAATCTACAAAAGAGAAGAAGCAGTTTGCTGCCAAAGGCAAAGCAGCGGTGAAGGCTCGAGGGGGAGGAAAGGGATTTAGCGGCGGAAAGCGGAAGAGGGAGGAGATGGCAACAGATGTGAGAGAGAGTCCCAGCAAAAATGTTAAAAAGGATGAGGGGGAGGCAAAGGCCGCGAGGATAATTGCCAGAAAGAGACAGGTTAGGAGGAGGGCTGGGAGGGGAGGTGCATGATATAATACTATGTATTTTTATGTCCTGAGGTTGTGTCTTGTAAATGTACTGTGCAGATGTTGCCATATCCTGTGTCGATGACAGTATACTCAAAAGCGTTCCCCAGTCAATATAATAACATTATTACCACTATGATAGAACCCCTGTGCCGTACGGAAACCGTTCCAGGGGCTGTCCAAGGGAACCCTGGAATTAGGCCTCCGTGAGTCTTTTAGGACGTGTTTGCTTCCAGTGCCTTCTGGGAGTGCTGTTAGGCTTTCGCGGAAAGTCTCCCTAGTAATATCTTTAAGCAGTGTGAGTACCATCTAATTAAATTACGATACAGCACATCCTAAGGGGTATATCGATATATTTCGTAAGCATAGCCTTTCTTTCGTTGACTAAAGGATACTAGTGTATCCATCACAAACTATCACTTTCTCCTACTGCGAAACAGACAGACTGGGTTTCAGGGCTGGCTCTTATCAACAATAGCTTTACTAAGCAACGGTAACAAGAATCTGATATGGTATGATATTATACGAGTATTAAGGGAAAGAAAAAAGTAAACAGAAAATTATTACTTGAGCAACATTGAATTGCAATTGCGTCCACATCTGCCCCTGTTGCGCCAAGGCAAAAATACCCCTCAGCCTGTCCACCCGCACTGTCCCGTCTTGGGTTTGTGCTTGAGGATATATAATATCCCTATGCTACTACCCCGCATACTCTCCACTTCTCTCTTCCTTCATTCCCTAATACACACGTCCCATTCGACTTGCGCTCAACCACTCAAACTGTCGTCAAGAAGTGCATTAGTATGTTTACTATCTTCTCCTTCAATGGCTCGGTTTTACTTGGCTTTAGACGAATAACTTTGGTAATGATTTTAGATCGCTCGACATCTCTCCGCACCCTCTGAGATGTCTTACACCGTGAGGAAAATCGGACAGCCCAACACTTTGGGTTGGTGGTCTTTTAAATCCCAAAATGGTTATGTTTGCTAATATTGAGATTTGGGGGGGGGGGGGTAGAGCACAGGGTGTATATCGAGCAAGACGGTGTTCCAATTTCGCCATTCCATGATATCCCTCTCTATGCAAAGTAAGTACCCGTTTTTTGGTGTCTCAGTGAGGGGTTTTTATCCGGTGTTAACTCTCCCAATTAGTGAGCAGAAGACCATACTCAACATGATTGTCGAGATCCCTCGCTGGACCAACGGAAAGCTTGAGGTATATACCCGAATTATTACCGGAAGCATCTGATGAGGGAGCTTTCGTCTCTAATGTTTTTTGGATGGCTAGATTTCCAAGGAGGAGCTTCTCAACCCGATCAAGCAAGATGTCAAGAAGGGAAAGATAAGATTTGTTCGCAACTGCTTCCCACACAAGGGATACCTTTGGAATTACGGTGCTTTCCCTCAGACTTGGGAGGACCCCAATGTCATCCATCCCGAGACCAAGGCCAAAGGTGACAACGACCCGCTGGATGTCTGTGAGATTGGCGAGACTGTAGGTTACACTGGCCAGATTAAGCAGGTCAAGGTATTGGGTGTTATGGCTCTTTTGGACGAAGAGGAGACCGATTGGAAGGTTATTGTCATTGATGTCAATGATCCTTTGGTCCCTAAACTCAATGGTTTGATCTCACTTCCGCGCCCATTGAGGACTGGTAATAATTTTATTGTTTAGATATTGAGGATGTCGAGCGCCATCTTCCTGGTCTCTTGAGGGCCACCAACGAGTGGTTCCGTATCTACAAGATCCCGGATGGAAAACCCGAGAACCAATTTGCATTCTCTGGTGAGTGCAAGAACAAGAAGTGAGTAATATCCCTCCTCGTTCCCCACTGGAAGCTTTTCTAACATGCCGGAACCAGATATGCTACCGACGTCATCCGCGAATGCAGTGAGGCATGGGAAAAACTCATTACTGGCCAAAGTGACTCAAACACAATTTCTCTGTGGCGCCCCCCTCCCCTGAAGGTTTTTTTCGGGAGAGCTTGCACTAATGAACATTTCGTAGTACCAATTTGACTGTTGCCAGGTCCCCCAGCCGTGTTGACCCAGGTCAAATCCCTCCCGTCCCCCATGGAGACAATCTGCCCCCTGCCCCTATTGATCCTAGTATCGATAAGTGGTTCTTCATCTCTGGTGCTGCTATGTAGAATTGTTTTCAGTATTGGATTGGATTGATGGACTGGCCTTAGATAGAAACATAGCAACAATACATACTGAACTAAGCCATACCTATGTCTAAGGTTATACATGGCATAATAACTTTTGAATTTAAGTGATGTTGCAGTCTGAATATTGAACTCTTCAGCATCAGAAGTTGACCGATTGAAGTGTGGATGGATCATGAATTGTCACCTATCTACTTAATTCGTATGCGCCCATGCACGCCACTCGAGTAAGAGAGCAAGAGGCGAGTAAGAAGCAACAAGCCGTTATGCCTAAGGCTGGGTTTATGCAGTGGAAAAGACTCAGAAACTTACTAGCAAACCGACATGTGGAGCATTCAAAGCTTGGTATAGGATTTACATGCCACCTAGAGGTTCAGTGTAATAAGACTAGAAAAGAGGATGGAGAGTAGACGTTGATTTTCATGATACAAGTGAAATATCTATCTATTCACAACTACACAACTTGAACCGTACCTAGCTAGGCACCTTAAATGAGCAACCTCTCAATTTTTTCTTTGACGGACCTAATCTGGCCCTGCAATTCCGAAGCCTCATTTGAGGTAACACTAGCCGAGATCACAGACCTGGAAACACCACATGCACGTCCAAGTGCAATCTTAGAAGGAACGAAGACGTAGGGGACGTTCTTGTCTTCGCAGAGGAGGGGAAGATGGAGGAGAATCTCCAAAGGAGCGGTATCAGCCGCGAGTACAATGAATTCAGAGATACCTCGATTGAGAGTTTTGGTTGCTGAAAATAATGGTTAGCCAAAAGACCTGCGGGGCAAGGGAGGTATTGAATTGACAAACCTTCGTTCGCCCCCTTTTTCAACTGGCGGTAGTGAGATGCCTGTTGGACGATATCGAGGATTTTCTGGGTAAGGGCTTCATCAGCGAGGGGGAAAGCTATATTTTATTTTAAGCAAAATATTTGTTAGCAGATGCTTTTATATATTAGACATAGACGTTGGTAGGAGAACGTACCTTTAGGATTAACGCTAGCCATTTTAGGATTGTAGTCGAAGAAGCAGCACTTCCAAGTAGGCGATGTGATAGTGGGAAAGTGAGATAAAGGGTTCCTTGCTCAGGTGCTCGCCCTTTGTTATGCTACGCTGGTGGTTGGTGAATGTTGAAGCCTTTGGTGATAGAATACGATGGGTTGCGGCTCTGGCGATTTCTTTATACGGGAGGTTAATTTAGCCCTAACCCACCCCAGAAAGTCGTTTGAGAAAATATGTATTAAACATACATACCAGTGGGTAAATTAGTATATAAGATTCTCTCGGATGGCATCTACCCGTGATTCTAAGATTTCCTGCATATTTTGTGCATATTGTTTCTGAGACGGGGACATCGTCATCTGTTGTGCCTTTCCAATCTTGAACTTTCAGCCACCACCCACCAAACCCCCCGGAAAACACAAGCAAGCATCTTCTCGTCTCCCACCGAACGTTTGCCTTCAAAACCAACCACCTGCACACACTACTCTTCAAGCTTCCAGATATCCACACTTTTTTGTTTTTATAAACCGATATAATGGCTTCTGAACTTTGGTAAGCTTGTCTGTTGTCCCGATTTCTCCGCTTCTGCCCGCCCCTTTCATGGCGAGGATCGAACCAACTTGCGTTGGACCAGTGAACTATAGTCCGGGCATAAAGCATGGAAACCGGACAAATTATTGCTAGATGGGATCGTTCTTTACAGGTTTTAGAGGGAATGGTTGCTAACATTTTTCGTTACTTTTAGCCCTGTCTACGCAGTACGTATACTAGACGCGAAAAACTTAAATTTGGCAGCACCGAGTATGTTATACTAACGCGATGATAGCCCTTTTTCGGTGCCATGGGGTGTACCGCTGCCATCGTTTTCACCTGCTTTGGTGCCAGTTATGGAACCGCGAAATCCGGTGTCGGTATCTCTGCTATGGGTGTTTTGAGACCTGACTTGATCGTCAAGAGTATGTCTTTACGGAGCTTAAACTTACTCTTTGGGCTCGCAGCGGATCTCGCTCTTTCGCGGGTGTAAGTGTTCGTTGTATGATCATAACCGCTGACGTGCTGGCATAGACATTGTACCCGTTATCATGGCTGGTATCATTGGTATCTATGGTCTCGTCGTCTCCGTCCTGGTGTCTTCAGGTCTTCATCAGATTCTCCCTCTCTACACAGGGTTCTTACAGCTTGGTGCTGGCCTTTCTGTCGGGCTTGCTGGTTTGGCAGCAGGTAAGACCCTATTCCCAGAATAACACTCCTCTGATTTGACTTCTAACTTGCTTGTGTTCAGGATTTGCCATCGGTATTGTCGGCGACGCCGGTGTCCGTGGTACTGCTCAGCAGCCGAGACTCTTTGTCGGAATGATCTTGATCCTGATTTTCGCTGAAGTCTTGGGATTGTACGGTTTGATCGTAGCCTTGTTGATGAACTCCAGAGCTTCCACGGATGTCCAGTGCTAAGCGCTCGTGGCAATGAAGAACGAGAGATCTGCTGGGAATGTCAATGATGCGTGTGGGTCACCATACGGCTGAAGCAGAATGTGGAATGTAATCTTTTTGCGCTACTTTGTGGCGCAGTGCCTCGGTGGGGTTACAAGATGGAAAGGAGGAAACGAATAATCTATCTTATCGCATATTTTTCTGAACCGGTTCTTTTGAGGTTCATCTGGACTGGACAAGGACTATGGAGGTAATGAGGTTAGTCTATTTGTCTTATTCCCCTGTTTTCGTTTGTGAAAATAGTTGGGCTTTTTTTTTTTTTTAGAAAAACGTAATTAAATTTTTTCGTGTTATTCTGCTTGAAATCCGAATCTACTCGTAATATTATACCTTGTGACAACCTGTGATCCAAATTGTTATGATATCAAGTTGGCTAAATCTGGGCTTGGGGTTTGGATATCTGTACGAGTACTGCAGAGGGGGGCTATGTGCTGCCATCCCTAGGTTTCGCCAATTTTTGCCATCGGGGCATTGGCCCTAGGGCTACGCCACTAACGTGTAAGAACTGGCACGATACAGGGGTGCCGATCATCCCTGGGTAAGAGTTTGGGAGATAAGATCTTATCTAAAAGATTAAACCAACTTTTTTTTAGTGTGACTGCTTCTTTCCATCCACAACCAAGTCGCAATAACCCACCCCACACAGCTTCTCACCAAGCTCTAACCGCTCGATCCAGCAACTACATCAACACCAACGACCTCACCGGTATCCCAAACTAACGATAAATCAAACAACCGCCATGGCTCCTAAGGGAAGGAAGGTCGAACGCAAGGAAGAAAACATCTCTCTCGGACCCCAAATTCGTGAAGGTCAGTACCCAATTTCTTTTTCCAACAAACTATTCACCCCGAGGAGCTAGACTACGTGAGGAGATGGGGGAAGTTGGTGATGGCTAATTCCAGGTCCTTTTGCCAAGAAAACAGGTGAACTTGTCTTCGGTGTTGCCCGTATCTTCGCTTCTTTCAATGACACTTTCGTCCACGTTACCGATCTCAGGTGTGTTTCAACCAACCAATCATGAATTCTGAGGGCATATGTGTATATATATACAAGAAGAAAGATATTACAGGGGGTAGAGGCTGACGCTTCATTGATCCTTTGAATTTTTCTTCCAGTGGACGGGAAACCATTGTTCGTGTCACCGGAGGAATGAAGGTCAAGGCCGATCGTGACGAATCCTCGCCATACGCTGCTATGTTGGCTGCTCAGGATGTTGCGGCCCGTTGCAAGGAGGTTGGGGTCACTGCTTTGCACATCAAGATTCGTGCTACTGGAGGTTAGTTGGGATTGTTCGATGGAAATGTTCTTAGGGATAGCAATGCTGATGGTTTCGTTTTTTAGGTAATGGAACCAAGACTCCCGGCCCTGGTGCCCAGTCTGCTCTCCGTGCCCTTGCTCGTGCTGGTACATCTTCTACTGTCCTCTGGTTTGGCTCGTATCGCTAATGTTTCGTCAGGTATGCGCATTGGCCGCATCGAGGATGTCACTCCCACACCTTCCGACTCTACTCGTCGCAAGGGTGGTAGACGTGGTCGCCGTCTGTGAGCAAACAAACAAGAAACAAACAAAAAAAAGGATATTTGGGATGTTTTCTTGATTTTATTTTTTCCCTCTCTACCCCTTGTCTCCCTCTTAGCCATCTCAGGCTATAAAAATTAAACTCTGGGCTTGTTTCACAAGGAGTTTGGATCTGCTGAGTTTCAAGTAATTTTCAACTTCACTTTTTTTGGTGGTTATGGGGTTCATGTAATTCTGTGATTTTAGCCATCCAAGCCTTCCCAGAGCCATGTGCGAAGGTGATATTCGCGCTCCCCAGAAGTAAGGATCCCGAAAGTGACTTCCCAGTTACGGCCAGAACAGCTATGTACTGCTCCGCGGAGTGTAGGAGCTGCGTAACCACTATGTCTACTTTTTGAAGTAAATATGTTATGTTGGGTATTCTCGTGAGCCATCTTAGCGTGGCTTGCCCAAAGTATTTCATAAAATATCACTCGGCAAACTTTTTGTCAAGAAACAATCAAGACTTTCACTTCAAAGAAATACTCGAGAGGCCGCCCAGAGTGAATCATAACCAATGAATATTGCATTGTGTGACAGTGCTCTCCCGCTCTCCACTCAACAATGTACTAGGGGGTAGGCGAAAGTTGTGACCACCTCCATCAGGTGTGGTATCTACAGTATATGCACCTAGATTAAATCAGGTCAGGATGCTCGAGTGATAACCAGTGAGTATTTTTTTGCTACCGAAAATAGATCTTGGCCACTTCTGAAAGGAGAAGTGGGTTACTCGAGCAACACTTGGTGCGAGGACTTTTGTATGATGTCCGGACACGAAATACCCTTGCACCTGAGCACAGCTGCATGACTGCTTACAGCTACGAACCTCTAATCAAAAAAGCCCCTCCAAATACCGTCCTACTACTACTCACATCCAAACCCACCGCTTTCACCATCGAGATTCCGGCCCGGCTATTCCTTTGCGCACGAGGGATTTTGTCGTTAGCTACCATTGATTAGCGTTTATGATTCCCCTCTCTTCTTAGCGCAGGGAGATGCGTCTACTCCTATACTGCATTCAGTTTTGGCGATAGTGTGGTGATACAGGTGTTCTAGGCTTCGACCGGAGGAGGAAATCGAAGGATACCCAGCTCCGGGTTAGGTATTGGTTCCCACGGTGGTATCGCGCGAGATGCCTGCCTGGGACAGCAGCTGGGATGCCAGGGGCCGATAAACCCTGTGAAACTTAGCAGGAGCCCAAGAGTTCAATCCCCCTTCATCTTGAGTTGCTATTGAACAATTTGTGAATTGGGGGAGGATTGATGGATCTTGTCCTATGGGGCTGGGAAACTGAAAACCTTAGCCTTCTTCAATCTAATAAGTGTAGTTTGGTAACGGCCGTATTATGCATAGGTAATTTCTTAGTGCTGTATTTTCCAGTCTCTCAATCAAATTGAGGAAGGGATGAGAGGAGAGCGCGGCAGAAATTGAGGTTTCTGATACCTGGGATGAAAGCTACTGCAAAACAGTACTGTGGACAAGCTATGGACATGCGGACTGAGAATGATCAGAATAAGAGTTGATCGCTGAGCAGGATTTATGTCATATTTCCGGGAGCTCGTAAGATGGCTAGCAGACAGTACGAGTACTAGTAATTTTAAAATATAATAACTTGAGGGTTATAACTCTGCTGTATTTCCTATTAGGTGGAAAGATCCACTGGGGCAGTCGAAAGTGACTTGGGCGCAGTACTAGCATAGCCACTGGTTAGAGGGGAAAGGGAGAAAAGTGTACTAGTATGATAATATTATCATAGTTGGCCATGTTTGCCCAACATTAGAAGTGGGCAACCTCAGTCAATAGCAGTAGGACTCCACGAAAAGAGGGAGATATTGTATTATAGTAGCGAAGGCAAGGGAAGTGCCGCTGAAGTGGGTCCTAGTAGTCATAGTAGTCGTAGTGGCTGAGTACTCTGAGTATCATAGCATTCGGTTGGTTATTTTTGTGCCATAAAAGTGGTTTTTATAGTATAAGTTTCTCCATGAAAAAGGTTGAACTGGAGGTGTTCGGCGGGCCCAAAAATATGCCATATTTTCAATGTTTGGGCCAATCAGAACAATCATATCCCCCCCGCAACATATATGTTGTTTGCAACTTTTGTGATCATAAAAAATATGTTGTCATAAAAATAAGTAACCGAACAGGGGCTAACTATAGTGGGAAGAGTTTAGGTAGCGAGAACACAGGGATGGAGAATCAGAGGTGCCTGGTACTCGTGCCGGTAATAGCAAGCGAAAAAGGTAAAGCTGTAGTTTTACCATAACTTTTAGGCAATGGGAGAAATGGAATCTTGATTCACCGGACAAATGAGCGGTTGATACTGTACGTTTGGACATGTGTGCGGCAGTCGGTGTGCCACAGTGCCTAGCGAGTGATACTATGTGTAATACTATAAAGCCGCGGCACAGGACTGAACAAAAAGGCCGCAAAACGAGGGAACCAGGGACTGGTCCTCCATGAAATCAAGCATATCGGGTGGGATAATTTTGAATGCTGTTTTCCCGGGAATGCGTGCCCTCCACTTATGATATGTTCAGGACAAGTTGTTCAAACCAGTCTTTCTTCTTTCGCAGTGCCAAGGCCAGTTCTCGGATGTCATGCATAGTTTTGTAGTCTAGACTATAGTAAAGACAAAGAGGGTATCACCGTTAGACTACAAGTACCGGTAATTTACTCTACCGGGCATGATACGGGAGTATGATAACAGGGACACCGGCGCAACCTGACCTGCCCTGAGTCACGTGCTAATTTACCGACAGCGCCTGTTCCTAACGCGCACATCAACAACCCACCAAACTCAACGCAGCCTTCACAACCATTCACCGAAAGCATTCAACAACAGCTCAGCATCTCCTGTAATAAATACTGTTACTCCTACATATCAATCCGCAGTGGTTACGGCTCAACTCTTTAAATCACAATGGCATCCCAGGGAACTTCCGCTACTCCAGGAGCGGGAGCTCATGCGGCCGGTTCACCACAAGCACTTAATCAAATTGTCATAGAATACCTTAGTAAGAAAGGCTATGCAAAGACCGAAGCTATGCTCCGTGTGGAATCGGCGCACACAGACCACGAGGGGAGGCCTATCCTATCAAACCTGGATGATCAGCCCAGCATCAAGTACGAAAAGGCTTATGGTAAGTGATCTCTGCCGCCTCCCCCCCTCCTCGTCCCCCAACTGAAGACCCAATTGCTAACCGTATTGATTTTTGACAGGTCATTTGAAAGGTTGGATAGAGAATTCGCTGGATATTTACAAAGTATGTTTGCTTCTCACCCGCTTTCTCTTTGCGCGCAAGTTTTGTCGGGGCTTTTAAGAAGGCTGTGTATTAACGGTACGAATAGCCGGAGTTGCGGAGGCTTTTATTCCCTGTTTTTGTTCACTCGTTCCTACAGCTTGTCAAGGAAGGCTATATGAAGCCCAGCCAGGATTTCTTTGGGGAGCACTCTGCTGAACACGCCACTGCCCATGCCCACGATTTAAAGAAGTTCAAAGCAATTTTCCTCCCGCAGCATATCGACGATGACCACTTGGCGAGATTGTACCGCGAGAACAAATACAAGGTCAACTTCTCCAAGACGACGTCTAATCTCTTGATGCACTTTCTGGAGGAGACTGAGGATAATGGTGGAAGGGTTATACTTAGGATCATCAACGACCATATCGAGATGAGAACTACTGCAGGGCGCCCTACCATGTTCGGAGAGGAGGAAGGAATCCTGGGTGAGGACGAGGGAATCACCGGTCATACTTCCGGACGCTCAGAATCCGGGGCGCCACTACCAGCGCTTAAACTTGGACTCTTGCCTATGCCCCCCAACTTTATTGCTGACGTGAAAAAGGGTTCGTTGGATGAAGATGCTATGGGAGCGGAGAATGCCGCAGGGGGCGACTTCGGTGTCAGTTTACTGGACGAATTCCAAAAAAAAATAAAGAGGGAAGAAAGTGAGGACAGCCCCATGAGGGACCACATCCCCTTACCACCATATACCGGGGTTGACATCGAGAGGGAGGTTAGACTGGTGAAGGAAAGTAGGGAGAAAATGAAGTTGTCTGGCCCTCCGGCGCTAGCGCTTCCGTCAGTGCTCATGTATACATTTCATAACACTAACGATGGGTATGCTACCAAATCCACATGAATTGGATGTTTGCGTTAATAGCATGCTGTCATTTAGTCTCCAATGTGTTGACTTCTCGGAGGATGGCACGATCGCGGCGGGCGGCTTCGCAGAATCATATGTCCGGATATTCTCCATAAAAGGCGCACCCCTAGTGTCTATCATCCCAACTGAAAACGTCCCTGCCGCTCCCAAGACTAGGCGTTTGATCGGACATTCGGGTCCTATCTACGGAGTCTCCATCTCACCGGATAAGAAGTACCTCCTCTCCTGTTCCGAGGATAAGTCAGTCCGCCTCTGGTCCTTAGCCACGTACACAGCCCTAGTCTCGTATAAAGGCCACGACAGTCCAGTCTGGGACGTACGGTTTGGCCCATACGGACACTACTTCGCCACGGCCAGCCACGACCACACAGCCAGACTCTGGAGCTGCGACCACATCTACCCGCTCCGCATCTTCGCCGGCCACCTGGACGACGTAGACACCATCATCTTCCATCCCAATTCTGCATATGTCTTTACCGGGTCCACCGACAAGACCATCCGCATGTGGGACGTCCAGACAGGAAACTCCGTCCGTCTGTTCACCGGACATACCGGCCCCGTCAGGGCTTTGGCTATCAGTCCCAACGGAAAGTGGCTCGCTTCTGCAGGACTAGACAGCACCATCATGCTCTGGGACATCGCCAGTGGGAAGCGTCTGAAGACTATGAGAGGCCATGGTAAGACCAGTATCTACTCGCTAACCTTCTCAATGGAGGGTACAATCTTGCTCAGCGGCGGCGCGGATAATACTGTTCGCTGCTGGGACGTTGCGTACGGGACTGGCGCTCCTACGGCTGAAGCTCCGGAGGGTGTTGGTGCAACTCCCGCTGCTGGTGGTGGCGGAGTGCTCCCTGGCGGGGATGGAGCTACAAAGGTTGATGGTACATCCACGACTGGTGTGCCTAATAAACGCAAAAGGACGGAGATTGTCGCTACGTGAGTGCCCCTAACCCTTCTCTACCGATACGCCGGACTAACGAAGGGATGCTTGATTCCAGCCCTGATCACCTCCAAGTATTCTACACCAAAAAGTCACCTGTCTACAAGGTCCAATTCACCCGCAAGAATTTGTGCCTTGCAGCTTCTGCCAACATGCCTAATGCGCCCTAACCTCACACGTACACACATACACACATATATGCATGCATCTAAGTTCTCAGCTATATCTGTTGAGGTGGTGGGAGAAGGCGGGGGAAACGGGAAAAAAAAGAGAGCACGGCAGAGTTCTTGCATAACGACAATCATTTCATTCCATAGGTTTCTTTTACTGGGGTTTCTTTTGTAATCAGGTTGCGGTGTCAAATTAAAGTGGACGATGATGACGATGACAGTGATGATTTGTACTATACTGGATTCCCTATCATGGTAATAAACCTTTCCCCTTTATTTTACCTATTATATTTGTTTTCATTTTTATTATTTTTTATTTCCTTTTTTTATTTATACTAATGATTGTGCTATATACAACTATAGTGATGGGTGATGGTTCATTTATATACGGTAGTGGCAGATAGAGGGAAGAGATTTTGTTCGAATCTGTCTACATTGAGGGAACTTCCGAGGATTTCTTCCGGGCGACTAAGATCTCGTCTACTAGGCCCATTTCTTTTGCTTCTTCGGCACCCATGAAGAGGTCTCGTTCCATGATTTTTTCTAGAAGCGATGGTGCTGTCAGTATTCAGAGGTAGTGGTCACGGAACCGGTTCTTACCAATCTGTGCGAGTGTGTGGGGTTTCGTAAGGTGCTTTTGGTATATTATATTCAGTCGTTCTCTAACTCGGAGAATTTCCTTCGCGTGGATCGCGATATCACTATTCCCCTTAGTCATCAGTCTTCTTTCAATGCCATAGAATGGAAGAGAAAAAGAGAAGAAAAATAATAATAAGAATAATTCAATTCCTCTCACCTGGCCTGTCCGGTGTATCCACCACCTATATACTATTTAGCGCGTTCCCACAAACTCGCCCCATCCCAAGACACTGCGAGAGGAAGAACATACTAGGTTGATGAACCATAACACTAGCATGTGGGAGCGCATACCTCTTCCCCTTCGTCCCACCGCACAACAACAACGAGCCCATGGACGCCGCCTGTCCAATGCAAATCGTCGAGACAGGAGCTTGGATGTAATTCATTGTATCATAAATCGCTAGCCCGGCCGTCACGCTGCCTCCCGGGGAGTTAATGTAGAGGTTTATTTGCTTCTCGGGGTTCTCAGCTTCAAGGAAGAGGAGTTGGGCGACTACTACTGCGCTTATGCCGTCGTGTACGGGGCCGTTAAGGCAGATTATGCGCTCCTTGAGGAGGCGGGAGAATATATCGTCTGGACAAACTAGGTTAGTGTGTGGAAGTGGGGGAAGACGGGAGTTGGGGGGTACAAGAGTGCCATCCTCCCCCAACAGATTCGTGGACAAAGGGAGTTGGGGTGTAGTAGTCCTTGAGTGGGGGGGTTGAAATGAAGGATCTGGTAGCTGTTGTTGCCGGCGTTAGTTTTGGAATCGTGCTCCGGGAGAGGCGCCGGAGGGAGGTTGATAGGAGTGGCATTGAAGTTGTGGGGGTGTCTCAAGGGGAGGTGGAGAGAATTGTCGAAGGGCTTTGATTAAAGTTCTTATCATCCAGGTACTCGAGATACTACCGTAGTCAGTAACTTACTCGAATTCCTGTTATGATAGCAAAGTTAAAAGCAACTATTCTTGTTACCCTCCGAAGCGTCCCTGCAGCACTTAAACGTATGCCAAGACGGACCCCTCCATCCACTACCTTTTGCCCCGCAATGGGCAGGACGGGAATCACTTTTTGCACACAATTTCCAATTCAATGGACGTTGAGACGAATACTAAACAGAATTTCTATGCAAGGTTTCACGAATCCCATGCTGGTGCTTATAACCCTATTCCCAAATTACATTTTCCTTTTCACGGTCCAGCTAACTCGATGCGGTGGTATGTCTAGCTCTCGAAACGCAAATCGAGCTGCTACCCAGTATAAGTCCGACGGAGCGTCCGGAAGCTATCGATCGATGTCTAGCTGCGATATCGACGCTGTCGGATGTGGTTAAGGATGCGTCGTCGTATCTTCCAGCTTACGATCAGCGGTCCTACTCTGGGGTTCGCGGTTACTCTCTACTGCTACTGACCCCGACGGTGGGAGCTGATATGGACTGACCCTAGGCCTGATGTGTTAGCAAATCCGCGGCCTCTCAGACAAGCTATCAGAAACCCGGAAAGCCATTACACCAAAGCAGAAATTCTCGTTCAAGACTAAAGGCAAAGACACCGCAGCTGCTATAGGGGGAGACATGAGGTCCTCCACCTCCTCACCTTCAACACCCCAAACAGAATCTACAACACCCACCTCCGACCAACTAAAAGCAGATAACATAATAATCTCTAGCCTCGCAGGGAAATACATAACCCACACACAACCCCCCTCCTCCACCTCCTCCCTCTTACTATCCGACATCTCCACCAGTATCATCCTCTTCCCGACCACCAGAACCCCACTCTTCTCCAGCGCCGCTGTCAAAAGCGTCACCAACACCCTACTCTTCCTCTCTGGCGCCATAAACGGACCTATACATCTTACTTCACTGAGCAACACAACGGTACTTGTCGCGTGCCAGCAGTTTCGCATGCACGATTCTAAAAATCTTGACGTGTACTTGCTCTGCTCGTCGAGGCCTATTATTGAGGATTGCTCGGGTATCAGGTTTGCTCCGCTAGATGTGGACGCTGGAGGAGAATGGGAGAGTGTCAAGAATTTGTGGGATCAGGTGGATGACTTCAAGTGGCTAAAGAGTGGACATAGCCCGAATTGGGAGGTTATGGGGGAGAAGGAGAGGATTGGACGGGGGGAGTGGGAGGATGTTAGGGCGTGGAGGATTGGGGATGGGAACGAGGAGAGGGAGGAGGAGGCCGTGAGGGGGGTATTGGGGAGGTATGTTAGAGGGGTGGAATAAACTTCACATGCACACTTATATAATATAATATACTACAGGTTTGATTCTGTTGGGTTGGGTTGACGAGGTTCTGTTGGCTATCCACAATATGTATTGGGAAATTCGAGTGATTTTGTATGACGGTTGTCAGCATATCTGCGGATTAGAGTATAATATCATAAGTCAGATTTGGGCAGTCACCAGCGAAGCCAGGGTGGAGCCAGGAAGCCCTTTTTTAACACACCCAAACCAAACCGGTTCCCAAGGGCAAGAAAAAGACGCTCCAACAGAATGATCTAGAGGGTGCTCACTAACTACCACCATCCAACCTAAACATCGCAACTGCAATTGCGGACATCCTAGGAGCTGCTGCTAGCAATAGATGCGGACACCAGATTTCTGGGTATTGAAGTCTCTTACTGGGAAGTTCTCCTTTAAATATACCCCCCACATACCCTCTCTCTCTACTCATGGACAAACACAACTTCAACGCCGCAAACCATTACCCATCACTCCAACACAATACACACATACCCCAACAAAAAAAAACATATTGAGCGAAGATTATTTATCAATTCTATGACCGCACCCCAACCCAAATTTCAATACTGATCCAGAGACGCCTCCCAAATGAATCTACCTCATAACCCTCTTCCTCCCCTTCCGTATCATTTATACAATACCCCATCCTCCCGTTCCCCTCAACCATGTTTCTCTAAAAACTCCTTCGCCTCATTAATCTTCCCAGCAAGATACGGGCTCCCCCCACGATCCGGGTGATTCAACAACATCATCTCACGATGTCGCTTGCGAATGTTTTTCTTAGTAGCGGATCTCTCGCTACGCATGCCATCAGTACATTCAGTCTTTGCAGAGTAAACGCTGAGGGGAAGAAGGTGGGATACCTCAATTGCAGAATTAAAGCCGCCTCTCGTCTATTCATACGTGCTTCGAAGCCGCCCCTGTAGAAATTCCTTCCGAAGGCGCCGGCGCCGCTGCCCAGAGCTTTGTAACGCTTGAAAGCTTGCAGGCCGATGCGGGCCTGGGGTGGGATTAGTTTTGCCATTGTGGGGAGGAGGGGTTGGTGGGGTGTGAACGGGGACTTACGGCGACGGCTATGGGGTGTGTTAGCGGCGGTTAGGTTTTAGAACTGGGATGAAGGGCGTGGTATACCTGCACCGGCGATTCCAATGCCGACTAGGATCGGGGTAGACATGGCTATTGGGATGTATCGGGGAGGTCTGGCCGTGTTGTACGGCAAGTAAAGGTGGGTTTTCGATAATATGTAAGATTTGTCGGAGGTGTTTGAACTTTTTGGAGGAATAGGTTCTATGTCTTGGCGCCAAGACATATGGTCTTGCGCCGGTCCTTTTTTTTCCCAAGAGACAGAGTTGGGTGCTGATTTTTAAATCTTTCACCCACTTCAACCACCAACCTACCCCGTCACCGATCGCTGAATCTGCGATTTTCTCAACAATTTTCTGACGAGGGTAGCGGTATCGGTGGCTCGAGATGAGAATTTTTCAGTGCCATTTTTGGTATGTGCAACTACCTTTCTTTAGGTTGAATTTGTTTCCTTTGATGGATTTTTTTCTTCTTTCTCACGATTCTACCATGTCGATGATCGATTGAGAATTGCGCTAACGGTAAACTGAACGGTTTTACAGCAGCGGACCCATATATCCGGGCCACGGGATAATGTTTGTCCGCAACGATGCAAAAGAATTCCGCTTTTGCAGAAGTAAATGTCATAAGAACTTTAAGATGAAACGTTGGCTTCTCCCACCCATACACCCCTCTCCCACAATCAAAAGAGACATTTTTACCTCTATTCTCATTCCTTCAAGTCTAACAAAACCTCTCAGGTAACCCCCGTAAACTCAAATGGACAAAAGCCTTCCGTAAAGCTGCCGGAAAAGAAATGGTTGTCGACACAACCTTAACTTTCGCCGCCCGCCGCCATGTCCCGACACGCTACTCCCGTGACCTCGTGGCCAAGACCCTCAACGCCATGCAACGTGTCGAGGAAATAAAGGCCCGGCGCGAGAGGGCCTTCTACAAGAACCGCATGGCGGGCAACAAACAGCGAGAGCGCGAAGCGAACAGGAAGCTTGTAGAGGAGAACCAGCACTTACTGCCGAAGGAGATGAGGACTGCTACTGAGGCCGCTGCAGAAGCTGAGACGGAGGAGAGCATGGTTCTCGATGACTCAGAGGCTGAAGCCGAGGAGAAGGAGATGGTCAAGATTAAGATCCCTGTCAAGGTTGCGAAGAGAAAACAAACTGTCTCTAGGGGTGATGGGATGGATGTGGATTGAGAGGCAGGTTACGAATTCCCTTGGACTATCTTTCCAGTTTTTCTTTGCTCACTTATTTTCATTCTTTCCATTCAAAGACTTCTCTAGGGATGGGTTTTCTTTTGGAATAAATATTTCCCGTATCTTTCTTTGGTATAAACAATTGGGAGTAGGAGTAGCGGCGATGGTGATGGTGATGATGGTGGAGAGCAAATCGCACTGTAAGTTAGTGAGGCAAGCGGTGGCGCCGGTGCCTTTAGTCTACCTGCCTATCTTCAATTGCTGTATAATCCAGGGAATCTATTGCTCTATTACTTGAGTCTAGCACAAGTGAGAAAAGGTCTCCGAACATATACGTATCATACGTTCGAGTGACAACCCATGAAAAGCACATCTCCCAAACTCTTCGGAACTAGAATAAGTTGATTCAGAACAATGCAAGCCTCAGAAATTAAGCCTAAATAGCTATGTGCTTATGGTGGGGGGTCTTCTCGATCTTCATATTCCGTCGATGGGCGCGAGCATGGCCGACCAAAAAATCACATGACCATCGAAAAAGTTATGTTCATTGCAGCGAACAGCCCCACCACCCCCACTAGCCACAAGAGAAATCGTCTGATATTCCATGACGACGGAATAACCACCTTCTCATCTCCCACCGAAATACACCCCACATCATCACAACCCACCCACCTCCCAAAAACACAGACAAACAAAAAAAACCAACCCTCCCCCCCTCCCACCTAAAATGACCACAGCAACCCAACCCATCCCCACCCCCGCCGCCCCCAAAAACCCCCGCCCCCTCTCCGCCTACCAAGAAGGCCAAATACGAGACCTCTACTACGCCCGCGTCCGCAGCCTCTGCGCGGAAGAAATAAAACGTTTTTTACCCTTCCTTCCTTCCTCCCTTCCTTACTACTCCAACTAACTTCGGCCAGAATTCGCGGAATGCGCTAAGAATCGCACTGTGTCTGCTGCGTGGGCGTGTCGCGCTGAGCGTGAGAGGATGAATAGTTGTATGATTTCCCACGCTACGCAGGAGAATCGTGATTTTGCGCGGGAGGAGTGGTTTCGGAAGAGGATAGAGAGGAGGGGTGGGGGTTAAGGGCGCATGGGCATGTTCGCACGGAGGGGGGAATGCTGCTGAGCTTTAGAATGGGAGGTAATTGGGAATTGGCGTTCTCTTCTTTTCTTGAATTTGTGTAATTGTGTGTATTTGGAGGGGTGTATATTAGAAGTGGTCAGAGGGGGTGGGGAGTGTAGTGTTGGCTATGCAACTGGTATGGTACACATTTGTTTCTTCAGAGGGGTGTAGATTACGTTTTGGAGTGGTGGTCGTTATTCCATTTATTCTCGAGTAAAAACTAATCGGGCTACAGTAAGGAAATGTCCCTGAAACGCCGTCCTATGTATAACAAACAAACCCGGATCGTCGAAATGTATCGAGTATATATCCCTCCCCTCTCCCCCGGACTTCAAGCATCCATCATAAGACTATCCCCAGCGTCACCATCCTGTCCACCAGCGCCAAACACATCATCCAATTCCATTCCCTCTCCGGGCCCATCGACCACCGCACCGCCGGAAAACGCAGGGCGAGGGATCTCCGGCTCGGGTTCCTCATCCGACTCATCCATCCATTCCTCGCGGGTCTCAGATAAATCCCAATTGATGCCAGTGAGACAGTACTTCTCGGGCGGAAGTCTAACACCGAATTCCTTGCCGACAGTAGGCAGCGCAACCTTATTCCGTTCCTGAGCAATCTCTAGCAGGAACTCCTTTGGCAGCGAAGTGTTGAACTGATGGTTTATGCGAGAAGCGACCGACATACGAAGATCTTGGATTGTGATCGTAGCGGGGGGATTGGTGCCGCCAGTGTTAGCCGTGCCATTGATCGCATCGGAGAATAGAAGCGCATCTTGAAGGACAGAGGAGGTGTAGCCTGTGCCAATCCAATAGGAACACAATAGCGAACGTCAGTGAACCTAGAAGAATAGTAATAATACTAATTATAATTGAAATAGGAAATCAAAATTGCTACTAACGGTACGCGAAGTCCATGAGCATTAGTGGGACCCGTTCTTGGTAGGAGGTTACGCCCAGGGAGGAAAGAATCAGATGAATGATGCGCGCATCCCGAGGCTTTTTTGACCCAGGAGCCTCCATGTTGCCGTTTGTGTTGTCCGAGGATTTTGTCTCTCCTTGGGAGTTTGGAGGTTGTGAAGCTGAGGTTTCGTTACTTACGGATTGTTGAGGATTTGGAGGTGCGTCCACGTCCGCCGTGACCCCGTTAGGTTCAGCCATTTCGTTGCCCACTCGTGTTGGGGTTAGGAATTTAGAAAAGGGTACTGGAGAGCCAGCGCGAGTTTATGGGGTTCGAGAGAGCTTGGGAGTTAGGAACAAGGGGCAATTGGTGGTGGTATAGTATGCTGATTCCGCCGACGACGGGTAATTTATGTCCTTATGACGGTGCCCCACCATTATGCCTGCTTACCCCACCATTGGTTGGCAAACCACCCTCGAGTAACAATAGCGAATCCTGCGCGCAGCTTTTCACAATCGGCCTTCCAGTCTCAGCGAGAATGTCTGTCCCGTTGGTTGCTTCACTCAATTCTCTGTCGGAGTCCGAGCTCACCCCCGCGCTGTCATTCGCCGGTCACGTCTTGATAACAGTCACTCCGGAGAACCTAGATGAGGCCTTGACGTTTATGCCCAAGAACTTCCACCGTTTCACATTCTCAGTCAATGTCGTTGCGCTCCCTTCTACGAAAGATGTCCGCTCGCTGCTCAATGCCGGTGCGTCGAGGGTATTTGTTACGTACGATCAATTGCGAGCTTTACAGCCCGAGGTTGATGACTCACGCTTAGCCCTGTTAATCGACACTTCTTCTCGGGGTGATGGGAAGGCTGCTGAGGCTATTTCGGATACCTTTGTTGGTCTCTATGCACATAATATTACCGACTTGGATTTTGTCACTGGTTGGCTAAACGAGTATGGGTCCAATGATAGACCTCCGGTTTTTGTCTCGTTCGGGTACACGCCCTCGCTGGGAGACGTGGAGGCTATTGGGAAACTCGTCGCTACTCCAATTGTCGCTGCTGAGGAATTGACGGTTGATTTGGAGAAGGAGCCGTCAAAGTTATCCATTGGAGATATCATCCTCGCGGCCGTCTGCTCGGATCGCCAGGATAAGCTTATTTCTACGATAGTTACGGATGAAGCTGGGATTGCCCTTGGGCTGGTGTACTCTTCCCCTGAGAGTGTCAAGGAGAGTTTGAAGACCGGAGCAGGGGTTTACCAGAGCAGGAAGAGGGGGTTGTGGTATAAGGGTACTACTAGTGGAGCTGTGCAAGAGCTTGTGAGAATTGACCTAGATTGTGATGGTGACTGTTTGAGGTTCGTCGTGAGGCAGAAGGGCAAAGGTGGGTTATTGCTACTGACGTGTTGAGCTAGGCTTTAGCTGATTTGACCCCCAGGGTTCTGTCACCTCGAGACTGCTACCTGCTTTGGTGAATACAGAGGGCTTTTCCATCTACAAAAGACTTTGACTTCAAGAAAGGAGTCTGCACCCACTGGATCATACACTGCCCGTCTCTTCTCGGATGAGAAGCTTCTTCGAGCAAAGATTATGGAAGAGGCTGAGGAGCTCTGCCAAGCAAAGACTAAGGAGGGGATTGCTTTCGAGGCAGCAGACCTTATCTACTTTGCGCTTACCAAATGCATAGGGGCAGGTGTTAGCTTCCAAGATATCGGGAGAAACCTCGATTTTAAGAGCCTAAAGGTCACTAGAAGGAAGGGCGATGCTAAAGAGAAATGGGCTGTCAAAGATGCCACCCAACCCCCCTCTGGGATGATTGAGAATGAGGGTGTTAAACTCGTCCCTGGGACTATCAAGCCTACAACGGAGCAACCTGGCGTAAAGACCGATGAAAGAATAAAGATGGCAAGATTCAACTTGAAAACTTCTACACCCAAAGAACTCAAGGAGGTCCTCCAACGGCCCGCACAGAAAGCTAGCGATATCATGGGGATAGTCACTCCCATCATCGAGTCTGTCAAGCAGAGAGGAGACGTTGCATTGATTGAGTACGCTGAAAAGTTTGACAAGGCTGTTGGTCTGAAATCAGCAGTGTTGAGCGCACCATTCCCGCCTGAACTCATGCAACTTCCTCAGGAGACAATTGACGCTATAGACCTCTCCTTTGAGAACATCAGAAAGTTTCACGAAGGTCAGAAGGAAGCAGGCACTCTGGTTGTCGAAACTATGCCAGGAGTCAGGTGTTCCCGTTTTGTCCGTCCTATTGAGCGTGTGGGTCTTTACATCCCAGGAGGCACAGCTGTGCTTCCTTCTACAGCATTGATGCTCGGTGTTCCGGCGCTGGTCGCAGGTTGCAAGAAGATAATTTTCACATCACCGCCAAGAAAAGATGGAAGTTTGACTCCGGAAATCGTCTATGTGGCCCACAAGGTTGGTGCAGAAGCTATCGTCCTTGCAGGGGGTGCTCAGGCCGTGGCAGCGCTCGCGTACGGAACAGAAACAGTTCCCAAAGTCGACAAGATCCTCGGCCCCGGTAACCAATTTGTTACTGCTGGGAAGATGTTTGTGAGCAACGACACGGGTGCAGGTGTCAGTATTGACATGCCTGCCGGACCATCCGAGGTCCTTGTCGTTGCAGACGCAGAGGCCAACCCGGCATTCGTCGCTTCAGATCTACTCTCGCAAGCTGAGCACGGTGTTGATTCCCAGGTTATCCTGATAACCGTCGGGTTAACCGAGGAACAGCTTGTCGCTATCGAGGAAGAATTGGAAAAGCAAGCTCTAGCACTCCCTAGGGTAGACATTGTTCGCGGCTCAATTAGCCACTCAGTCACTCTTCAAACAGATAATATCGAGGAGGCGATTGAACTTAGCAATCAATATGCTCCTGAGCACCTGATTCTCCAGATCAAGGATGCTGCAAAAGCAGTTGACTTGGTGCAACATGCCGGAAGTGTGTTTATCGGGCACTGGACTCCAGAGTCTGTTGGTGATTATAGCGCTGGTGTTAATCACTCCTTACGTATAATTACCCCCCCCCCCTACCATGCTAGTGACTTAAGCTAACTTGAGTGCCAGCAACATACGGCTACGCAAGACAATACAGTGGCGTCAACCTCTCAACCTACGTTAAGCACCTAACGAGCTCGGAATTGACAGAGCAAGGTTTGAGAAACGTTGGCGGTGCGGTGATGCAGTTGGCAAAGGTGGAAGAGTTGGAAGCTCATAGAAGAGCTGTGGGTATCAGACTGGAATGGCTGGACAGTCGGAAATAGTATTTGTCCTTTTGTTGATATTCGCGTTTTTCCCTTTGGTTTGGTGGGTTAGGGGTTTCTTTGCGAAAAGCCAGCTTATCTATTTCGTTTGCTTATTCACTTGTCTGATATATATTCGTGGAACGCCGGCCGGAGTGAAAGTTACGACGGAGCAATGCTATCACCATGGGGGGTCAAAATGGATAGATGGGGACTGGCATGCTAACACCGGCAAAGTATCATAATGCTATTCATCCACTTCAACAACAGCATATTTTATTATTTTTCGAGTGATGTCCACGACGCAAGTTAATGACAGCTGTAACAACTGAACAACCCCAGATTTCTTTCTTTCTCTCGTGTCAGAGCCCAAAGCGGAAGAGCGTCTCGGCTCATGGAAGAGCATTCGTTTCCGACCCAAATTCCGAGTTCGTGCTGTGATTACTGTAGTCGCTATGGGCAAAATACCCTCCGAGCCGATATCATACTCGAGTGCTGTATGAACCTTTGCGTGTGGCTATGTATGAACTGCATTCTCTTCAACTCATAGAGGGTCAATACAGTAGCGATGTCGTGAACTACAGATAGGGCCCCCAAGCACCGAACCGGAGCAATTGGGGACGGGGCTGGGACGTCCAGAATTTCCGCTCCCTTTGGATTATCGTGGGTGGGCAAAACCCAACGGGGAGGTCCTCTTCAGCCTTTGGTTGGGACAAGAGAAAAGAGGAACACAATGGGCTTTACTGGGGGAGTGGCTCCAGCCTCCCGTCGATTATTCTAGTCTTTACGGTGTTGTAAGGCACTGTATGATACAAAAGAGGGAGGGGTATGGGATTCTGTGCTTCGCCTTCAAATAGAGCCCATGTACCGTGCTCGAGCAAGTTATTGACTAATACTTGGCAAATTTTCCTGGTCTTGTCGGGTATTTTTTTTTTTTTAACATGCAAGAAATGCATGAATTGGAACAATAGTATTGTATACCCTCCACAGCCTTTACCATTCTTTTTTCATGGAGAATACCTTGGACTTTGGTGGAATTTGGGGGAATTCCCGACTCAGCCGCAGGTGACAGGCTCTGGGCTCAGCTAGGCTCCTGCCCTTTGCCATGATAACAGTGCTTAGACTAGTCGTCACCTTTTTCTATAGAGCTGCGTAACTTATTGTACTCTACGGTATACAGTGTCATACCGGTATCATACTCGTACTTGCACTTTCTCTCCCCCTCCCTCTCTCCCCCTCCCTCTCCCTCTCTCCATGTACGGCAGTAACCGCCACCCCCCCCCTCCTCCGAACGACTGCTTCCCTTATTCTTCTCTCTCTCTCCTTACCCGTCGTCACTCGCTCCTTTCCCTTTTCCAATCATCGAGAAGAAATATATACTGTACGTATCTCTTCGCCACGACAACAACAACAACCCGCTGCATTATCCAACGGTAAGGAGTATTAACTTTAAGTCCGCTCTAACTTACCACCACTTTGGACCAACTTCGGCCCTCGTTGTGGTCGCTTGACAAACCCCATTATTGACATGCCTTCCATACTCAACAAGGATGACAAGGTTGTCGTCAAACGTGCCGTTCCAAGTCCCTCGAATAACATCATCACAGTCGCCGTCGCAAGACTCTATGTCAACTACCCGGACCAACGTAAATGGACTTTTACTGGTATAAGTGGTGCTGTGGTCCTGGCCGAGGACCTGGTCGGGCATACCTTTTTTTTCAAGATTGTCGATGTCACCGTACGTCGGAAGCTTATTATTGATCCCTTTAACCTCAATGCGAAGCTGACTTTTCACGAAAAAAAAACAGAGTAATAGGGGTGTGATATGGGATCAGGAGCTCTACGAAGGGTTCAGGTACAATCAGGACAGAACCTTTTTCCACTCATTCGAACTTGAAGAATGCATGGCTGGTTTCTCATTTGCCGATGAGAAGGAAGCTGCTGGATTTCTCAAGAAGGTTGAGGCCAGAGATAAGCATGCAAAGTCGAAAGGTCATCGCTCGTTTTCAGGTTCCGGTGGTCACCTTGGTATACCGGTTCCTCACATACTTCAGCACCATTCGGCTCCTGCCCCAACACCAACTGCCCCACCTCCAGTTTCACCACCACCACCACCACCCTCGAATAATAGGACTTCCCCAAACACGAATGGTGCGGCAAGTGGCCGCTATTCACTAGATAATCCCGATCCGGAATTCCAAGAGCTTCTCAGGGAATTGATGGTAATGGGAATCACTGAGGATGTGCTCAGGGAGAATGAGGATTTCATAAAGAGCTATATAGACGAGAAGGAAAAGAATAGGAAACGGGAACAGGAGCGGGCTGGCTATACGAACGGAAGTGGTGCGGTGCATGAGATGGAGTCACCGAGTTCACCGAAGGTTGGGGTGAATAGGCGGGGTAAGGCTCCACCACCTCCGCCGCCGCCGCCTGGACCGCCGTCAATGTCAAGAAATGGGTCTTTGAGTCCTCAAGTCACTGGAAATTCAACAGCTTCCAAAAGAGGACCGCCTCCACCACCCCCTCCTGCCAGGAAATCCCATGCTGTCGCCCATGGAGGATCACATTCCCCCCCCCTTCCTCCTCCATCAAGATCCCCGGTACCTCCGCCAGTAACACCCACCCCCCCCCCTATTTCGTGTTCCAAAAGCTACTTGTAACATTCTGTAAAGTCTATTGGATTCTATAGTAGTGTCTCTTGGAGTTCATGACTCTTCTAGTTATTGTAGGGTGGATGCGTCTATTCCTCTCTCTCTTTCGTACCCTTTATCATTAACTACCATCTCTTTCTGCAAGTGTT
>NW_003299117.1:883110-940687 GCF_000151645.1 Tuber melanosporum | reverse complement strand
CCAGCGCCCAGCAGAGGGCCACCTCCCACTTTACCTTCGAGAGTGCAGTATCCCGGCCCTCCTCCGCCTCCAAGACCAGCTGTAGAACCACCGGCTCCGCCGGCGCGAGGTTTGTACACTTTTACAGTGCGTTGATCTTGGGCAGTTACTAACCGCCAAATGTATAGACATGCCACCACCCCCACCCCTGCCGCCAGCTCCAGCCCCTCCGGTGCCCGGACTCCCAAGTGCCCCACCTCCGCCTCCATCCCCTTCAGTGCCCGGCTTTAACGGAGCTCCGCCACCACCTCCCCCGCCAATGCCTGGCTTTGGTACATCTGCTCCACCTCCACCTCCACCCCTTCCAGGCTTTGGCGGGAGTGCGCCCCCAGCTCCACCACCTCCACCACCCCCAGGGTTTGGGGGAGGTGCGCCCCCACCACCGCCCCCACCGCTTCCTGGAAGGACTGATAGTGCGCCGGGCGGGGCTGCTCCTCCGTTACCGGCGGTGGAGGGTGGTAGAGGAGATCTGTTAGCTAGCATTCGTGGTGCGGGAGGAATAAATGCTCTCAAGAAAACACCCAAAGGTCCTGCTGCTGGTGGCGCACTACCGCCGGCCTCCGCGGCTAAACCAAAGGCTGTTAATCCAATGGAGGCATTACAAGCAGAACTAAACAAGAGGAAGGGGAGAGTATCAAATCAAAGTGGTAAGCTTTCCCTGAGTCTTATGATCGAATAATTTGGGCTAACCTCGTAAACAGATGATGAAGACGATGGGGATTGGTAGATAGTATAGGGAATGTTGGTCGTTGCTTGATGTCAAAAGTGGCCATGGACGAGTTTTGTATAGGGGACGTCTTTCGTTATTTTATTCTTTCTCTTTGCCCGTTTTCCTTTTCCCCCCCTTTTGTGCAGTGTAGGATTGCAAAAATGTAAATTTATCACCTGCCCCCCCGCCTTTCTTGTTTCCTCTTCTTTTCTTGCTACGGAGTAATTCATAAATTCAGTGGTTTTTTACGGTTGGATATGAGTCATCTGCTGTGATGAGGCTCTGATCAAGAAAAGTGAATTTCAAGACCATAGGAAGCCCGTGAAACGGAGGCATCGAAAAAGGGGGCTTTAGGGGCCCAACAATCTTGGGTGCAGCTGACTTGTGGCATGTCACTTGTTCCTCAGTCAGGCATCTCAATCGTCGATTTTTGTTGGTGTGAGATACAGTAACGGTCTTGGCGCATATTGGTTGCATAGTCAGCCTAGGTGGGAAAAAGAAAAGAAAAAAAAAAAGATTCCCGAGAAACAATAAAAGCCTTTCGTCTTCACGCCACCTTTCCTCGGACCTTTCTCCTGATTCCTCCTCCAATTGCTATTTACAGCAAACGGGGATTTCACGATTTCTTTCTCGGCAACTCCTGTCTCGAGTTTGACTAGTTCTCGCTAGTCTCTGCTTGAATTCTACACTTGGAATCTGGTTCGATACTCGAGTACATCGGAAAGCTCTGCAAACCCCCTTCCTTCCCTCCACCAAACACAAACATCATGGTTCGTAATATTGTCGTCCTTGGGGGCTCTTCCCACCCCGACCTTGTCAACACTGTCTGTCACCTCCTCGGTATACCTAACGGCCGCATTACACTCTCCAAGTTCGCAGTTGGTGAAACCCGTGTCGAGATCCAAGATTCTGTTCGTGGGAAAGATGTCTTTGTCATTCAATCCGGCTGCGGAAGGGTGAACGATCACCTGGTCGAGCTGCTCATCACCATATCGGCGTGCAAGACGGCATCTGCGAAACGTGTCACTGCTGTGCTTCCTCACTTCCCGTACAGTAGGCAGTCGGATATTCCCTACAATAAGACTGGAGCCCCATTGAGCAAGTCGCCCACCTTCAACGGCGGGAAGAACGATTTTACGTTTGAGAGCAGGCCGGGCACGCCCGGCCCCATGGACTCCCCCGGATTGGGCGTCTCACACGGCGGGTTGGAGAAGGAGCTTAGCAGGATCGCGTTGGATAGGGGTGCGGATGGTGGTGTTAATGGCGTGGATAGGGGAAAGTCGCACCCACCCACGCCCCTTCGAAGGACCAATACTGCGGAGTCTATCGGTAGCGACACTGCCAAGGGGCGCTACAATCACCATCACCAGCACCATCAGAATCACCATGGCCACAGCTCCTCTAGTGTATCTTCGTCGGTGAATGCCAATGAATGGGTCCCGCCAAAGGGAACCGGTTATAAGCAATGGGTTGCCCAAGCTGGGACCTTGGTAGCCGACCTCCTGACCTGTGCTGGAGCCGACCATATCATAACGATGGACCTCCATGACCCGCAGTACCAGGGCTTCTTCGACATTCCTGTTGACAATCTCTACGGAAGACCGCTGCTGCAGAGGTATATCAAGTACAATATCCCCGACTATCAAAACGCAGTTATCGTGTCTCCCGATGCTGGCGGTGCAAAGCGTGCCACGGCCATCGCGGACGCTCTAGGAATGGAATTTGCATTGATCCACAAGGTTGAAAACAACCCTTTCCCTTTTGTTACAGGATCCCTATTACCCCCCATACCCTTGGTGCGTGAGCAAGATCTAAATGTCCCGCAGGAGCGCCGTCCCACACGCATCACAGACCGCCAGAACGCTACAATGATGCTTGTCGGTGATATCGTTGGCAAAGTAGCTATCCTCGTGGACGATATGGCGGACACTAGCAATACCATTACCAGAGCGGCCAAGTTGCTGAAGGGCAAAGGTGGTGCGACCAGAGTGTATGCTCTGGTCACTCACGGTGTCTTCTCTGGAGATGCTATCGATAGGATCAATGCTTCGGCTCTTGATAAAGTTATCACTACGAATAGCGTACCTCAAGACCAGCACAAGAGGTTGTGTGACAAGTTGGTAGTCTTGGACGTTGGTGAGGTTTTTGCAGAGGTTTGCTTTTGCCTTCTACTAACCTATTCGCGTTTCGTGCTCGTAGCGTTAGATGCTAATAGAATGATAGGCAATTAGACGAGTCCACCACGGAGAAAGCATCAGCGTTCTTTTCAGGAACGATTGATTGATCTCTTGGACTACTGCCCCTTTTTTACTTCATTTATTTTCACTGGTTCTGTTTGGGTTGGCGTTTTTGCGGGATAGTTCATGGGTGGCTGGTAGAAATTGAGGGGGTGCCCGCGCGATAAGGGGCAGGGAGGAAGCCTGGCATGAATGGGGATGAGGCTGTGGTTTAGCTCCCGCACATTTGCTGTTTCTGTAAGAACTCGGAATGGCTATTATGATTGCTCGGGGCTTTAATCGGTGTCTTTGTGGTTATGGCATGTATGGTCGCTTTAACACCTACTCGTACATAACTATCACTTGTAGACCTCGAATAAATTCCCATTTTTGACTTGAGAACCCACACCTCGTCGGGCACAACAAAAGGCATCGACCAAAAAAAAATTCCATAGTGGGGCTCTTATCGATAAGGATAAACCCTATCGCCAAGCCTACATCCTGAACCCCGGACCACCAAACCCAAAGCCTACCACGCTCTCTAAAAAGGAGAACGGCTCGATCGCACATCTACTTGAGTACTGGTATCCATCTATCCATCTCCCCACCACCATCACCACTGCTGCCGGAAAAACCAATCATGTCATCCAAAAAGAACGCCAAAAAGCACACCCTCTCAACAGTATCCTCACCGCCACCATCACTATCATCACCACCAGGGCCCATCACATCAAACCCCCTCACCAACGATCCGCAATCCTGGACATCTCTAAACCCCCCACTATCTCCATGGCTCCGCATAGCCTTGCAAACCCTCTCTTTCGAGCGCATGACGCCTGTGCAAGCAAGCACGATTCCCCTCTTCCTAGGAAACAAAGACGTAGTGGTCGAGGCGGTCACCGGTAGCGGGAAAACTCTCTCCTATCTCCTCCCTCTCATTCAACGCCTATCCAGCGCTCCGCGCCGGAAACACAATATTGGTGGGATAGTCATTGTCCCGACGAGGGAATTAGCCGGGCAGATTTTCTCCGTCTTATCCTCTCTATTGCAGTTCCAGCCTCCCTCGGAGACTGGATTGAAAGCGCAGTTGTTGCGTGGTGGCGAAGGCAACACCCGAAGCGACTTGCAAGCCTTCCTGCGCGACGGCCCGAACATTCTGGTGTGCACGCCAGGCAGGTTGGAGGAGTTACTAGGGAGTCGATATGTAGTCGTTTCTGGCGAGACCTTTGAAATGCTTGTGCTGGATGAGGCAGACCGGTTGCTGGATTTGGGGTTCTTGGAGGTGCTTGCGCGGATCATGTCCCGTTTGCCGAAGCAGCGGAGGACCGGGCTTTTTAGTGCTAGTGTTACGGAGGCCGTGGTTGGGGGTTTGGTTAGGAGTGGGCTTAGGAATCCGGTCAAGGTCGTTGTGAAGGTTAAAGAGAGGGAGGTTGAGAGGAGGGTCCCTGTCAGGTACGCTTTATCTTTCCCTCTACTCTCTGCGAAAACGAAGCGCTAATGGTGCTGCAGCTTGGAGAACAACTACATAATAGCAACCCCTCCTTCCCGCTACCCACACATCCAACACATCCTCACTACCACCACCCCACAACCCCAAAAATCGATAATCTACCTCCAAACGTGCGCAAGCGTAGACCTACACATAATCCTCTTCCGCCTCTTCATCCCGAAAGAATACACCCTACTCCCCCTCCACGGCCATCAATCCCCTCCCCAGCGAAAGCGAAACTTTGCCGCTTTCATAACCTCCACAACCCCCACCATTCTCCTGACCACCGACCTCGCCGCGCGCGGGCTAGACATCCCAGAGGTAGACCTGGTCCTACAACTCGACCCACCCACTGACCCAAAAGTCTTCCTCCACCGCTGCGGGCGCGCCGCACGCGCTGGCCGTCGCGGTCGCGCCATCCTATTCCTATCACCGGGGCGCGAGGAGGAGTATATTTCCTTCCTGTCTATAAGAAAAACCCCCGTCACTCCCTTCCCCTCTCCCTCACCCTTAGAATTATCAAGCACAACGAAATCCATAATAGAGAAGTTTAGAAAGAAAACAGCGAGCGATAAAGCCCTCCACGATAAAGCGCTGAAAGCAACTGTTAGCCATGTCCGCGCTTATAGCAAGCACGCCACGGCCAGTATCTTTCGCGTACAAGAGCTGGACTGGAAAGGCCTTGCGGAGGCGTTTGGCATCCTGTGGATGCCAAGGATGCCAGAGCTTAAGGGGGTGAACGTGGAGTTGGGAGTGGAAGGGGTGGAGAAGGGCGCGGTCGGGTACACGGACAAGAAGCGCGAGGCTGCGAGGCTTGCGAAGATCGCCGAGGGGGGAAAGGTGCGGAAGGGGGAGAGGATGAATGAAGCTTGGAGTGAGAAAACGAGGGGGAAAGCTATGCGCGAAGTGCGCAGGGAGAAGCGCAAAAAGAAGAGGATCGCGGGGATGTCTGATGAGCGCAAAGCAAGGGAGGAGGAGTGGAGGGAGTTGGTGGAGGAAGTCAAGAAAGTGCAGGCAGAGCGGGGGCCAGAAAAGGCTGGGGATGTGGGGGGTTGGTTTGATGATATGGCTTGATTAATAGTTGACATTATATAGATATGAAAGTTTAATTGGCATGCTGGTAATATATTTGCAAAGCCCCATAGATGAAAAAAAGTGCGAGTGACAAGATATGATTAGTGACAGTTTATACTGATCGATCGCAACATGACTTAACCACACACCGCAACAACAGAGACAAGAGATGGACCGCCCCCCACCCATGCTAAGCATAACCATTTCGTTCAATCCATCAAGCCAAAGAGGGGGCGAAAAACAAAAAGAAAGGGAAAAAAAGTACAATAACAAAGCAAAATTCAATACCGTCTTGGTTGATCCGAAACCCAAACCCAAATCCAATCATGATATCGTGACCTTCTCAACAAACTAATTTCCAAACGACAGACAAAAGCTTCCTTCACCCATTCACTCCCAAAAAAAGAAAAGAAAAGAAACAAAAGAAAAACTAATAAAAAACCCCCGAACCCGTATGAAGATAATGTGAATCCGCATACCTCCCGCCCCCACTCATGCTCTTCCCCCCGTATCCCCCCCAGGTATCGCTACGGCCTCCCTCGCGCACCCTCTCCCTCTCGCGCTCGAGCTCCCTCCTGCGCGCGTGATCGCTCTTCCGTCTGCGCCTCTCCTCTTCGTCATCTTCCCTCATCCTCTCACCCTTGATAACCCACTCCTCAGCGCTGTCCGAGTCATCCGAGATCATATGTGAACGACGGCGGCCGCGACTGCTACCGCCGGAACGAGAGCGCGAAGGGGGCACGGGTGCGACGGGGCGGGAGGTGTAGCAGTATGCCGAGGCGGACTTGCGTAGGTGCGGTTCCCGGTAGAGTGGGGATGGGGAACGGCGGGTGTGGTGGCGGGAGGAGGAATGGTGATGCGGCGATGAGGTGGAGGAGTGGTGGTATGGGGAAGAATTGGAGTTGTGAAGGTCCGAGTACGAGGAGGAGCAGGATGATGTAGGGTCAACTGTCATTGGTGTGGAAGCGTAGCGGGCGGCTCGTCCATAAGGAAGAGTTGGTGAGAGTTCCTCTGGCTGCATGTGGATCGCTTCGGGGATTAGTGTTGCCGTGCCATTGGGATAGACCGGGACCACCGGTGTCACGAGGCCGTTCTGGCTCACGTATGATACCGGATATTCCCTCCCCCGCCGGCTGTGGTTGCGGGAGCCATGGTGGTGCTCCGTGTCTGAGTTGAAGGGCTCCACGTGGTGAGTGTGTGCATGGTGGCCATAGTGGTGTGTAGTGTACGAGTCCGCTGGAGAGATTATTGGCGGTACTCTGGCATACAATCCTTCATCCACCACTTCCTCCACTGTAGCCCTATGCCTGCTCCCACTCTTCCTGCTCTTTCGCTTCGACTTACTGGATGACGTATGTTGCTGGTGTGAGTTGCCGTGATGATAGCCATTCCAAACCGGTTCCTCCGGTGGTACAGCTCCAGGCACAGGCATAGCAGCGGCGGCGGCGGCGGCGGCGCTATCAGCCAGTGACTTCTTCTCAAACATATCATCGTGCCATTTCACCGTCTCCTCATCCGGCTTGGAAGGGAAAGCTCCATTCGGAATACTCTTGGGAAACAATTCACCCGTTTCAGGATTAGCCAACTGAAACTTCCTCACAGCCTCCTGTAGGTACGGGACGTGCTCCTCCGGATCCAACAACAACTGGATAGTCTGCCATATCGCGAACCCTCGAGGGGTGAGTGCAGGGATCGACGGTGGAACAAAGTCATCGTCGGGTATCGGTTGTAAAGTGTGACTGCAGCCTAGCGTTGTGTAAATGCCCGATAACTTCTCGGCTGGAGTTCCAAGAAAGAGCTCTGCGAACCCCCCATTGTTAGCCATCACAATACCTTAGGGCCCCGATCGTACGAGCGATAATATTACCGTCTAAGTCTCCACCGACTAATCGGTAGAATCCAGAGATCTTTTCGGGTGTAAGGCAATGAATGTCTCTCGGCTCCAAGCAATCGATCTACAATTCACACAAGCAAAAATGGTCAGTTTGCCGAACACAAGAGAACAGCAACACATGCGCAGCAGTCGAATTTTTCTCGACAACACAAAAGAATAATGGAATAATAGAATAAACCCACAATATAATTTGCAATGGAAAGTAGTAAATTCCGGAATAATGGTGTCGGTTGAGTGGGGTGATCTGACGATATTAGGTAGCCCCAGTACTGTCCAGGATCCACCGACGGTGGTTGCTGCTGCTGCTGCTGCTGTTGCGGCGGTGACATTTTAGGCCGAAATCTTCTCCTCTGTATCAGCTCCAGCTCTTCGAATTTTCTACGCTCGAACCAGGAGTTTAAGGGTTCTGGTGTGGATGCGATGGGTGTTAAGACGAAGTCGTCGAGATTTGTATCGGTTCGCAAAAATGGAAGCGAGGGCGGTGCGCGCTTGGAAGTGGTGCAGGCAAGGCGGAGGGGAGGCGAGGGGGCGGGGTGGTGGTGGTCTTTAAGGCGGGTACTTGTATGGGAAGGGTGATGATGATGATGATGCAACCCAGAAACAGGGACCTCCTCGTCCTCAGCAACGGACCCAAGGCAGGCGGTTGTGGAAAAGTTGTCCAAGCAAGGGGACGTTGGCTGACTGGAACTCGACGAGTGAGAGCGCGATTTCGAGCGAGTGGTATGAGTAGGCGATGAAGGGGTACGAGGGTGAGGATATGAGGATGAGTTCCTGTAGGGGTTTGAATAGGAAGCGAAGAAATTCGGAGGACCACCACCCCCGCCGCCATGGCTGTGATGATAACCAGGACCGTGACCGGAACCAGAAACAGGGCCAGGCAGGAATCGGCCATGGCCCTGTCCCAAGCGGGATGAACGAGAAGTGAGCATAGAAGATTATCCTCTTCCCGTTCCTCTTGCCCTTCACCTTCCTCCAACGCTTGATGTTGACCTGTAATGTTGATTGATCGAGTTCCTCTTCTTCCTCTTCCTCTTCCTCTCTCCCCCGGATCCGGATAATTTCCCCTTTTATCGTTGTGGACTCTTCTCGTTCGCTCCCTTAAAATGACGAGCTCGAACTGCTTGTTTCTCTTTCTGCCATTCACAGCCTCAAACTCGTATCGGAAGCTCTAATTTTCGCTGTTGCTGCTACTCCTGCTGCTCGGACTCGTTCCCATTGTAGGAGTCTCACAAAGGGGGAAAAAAAAAAAACATCAATTATTCCGGTCCGCCAGACGATTTCACACCGGCTAGGTACTTCCCATAGCTCTCTCCTAAAACGACTCGTTGGATACTGGACTACTAGTACATGATAGAGTAATCTCTCTTCCGTCTTCAAAGTGACCTGCCTTAACAGCCTACTGGTACCCACAACTACTGTATCAATTCCGAAAGAGTACATACACACATACTATACACATGAGGTAAGTTAAGACTTTCCAAAGAGTGAAATAAAAACTCCCGGACAAGATACAAAGGTAAATGTACTGTACGGGTACAGCGCAGTACTGTATACAACAACTCCCAGGACCAGCTCTTGTACACCTAGAAAGAGGTATTGTTAGAAAAGAGGGGCTGAGGTGTGACTGCAAAAAGCATCGACTGGATGGATGGAGAGGAACCTGACACGTCTTGTCCGATTGCCCACTCAAGCAGGTTTGCATCGAATCCATGCAAGGCCAGCCCGTTGAGCATTTCTCCCTACTTATGGAACGAGTCCCGTATGATTGAGCGCTCGTACACAATACCATCTTGCTCGCTTTCCTTCTTTCCTTTTCCTTCTCTCCTTTCCCTTTTCTTCTTCCCTGTGCTCGAGTACCGTACGCCGCCATTAGGAGGGGTTTTGCGAACTCTTTCTTTTCTTTTTTTCCGCTGCGCGAGCAAAAATTTGACAACCGCCGGTGGAACTCTTTTTCTTACTCGAGTGCAAGAATGGCGTAATACAAATTGAAAGGGGAGGGAGGAGGGGGAGGGAAGTCAAGAAAAGCACATATACTCCTTCTACAAATCATTAGTAACCGCAGTAAGTCAATGGACACAGCCAGCTAGATATGTGCTCGAGTACGAGTACAGTACCAGGAGAGTAGGTACTCGGGCCGCTTCTCTGGAGCTGACCTCGGCAGCCCGAATGCTCGGACAGTAGACTACGATGTACTACGACAGTGCACAAGTACATGCAGTATCATACAGCACGACACAGTAGCAAAAGCCACCGCCCGCTACACCGCCACCAGCTGAAGCCCCAGAGTAAGATACTTTTTTTAAATTTGCGAAAAGCTGCTTATGTATGATACACGTACCAGTACAATCATCATCACTTCCGCATAAGCTCCGCTCCGTCAAACGGCCTGTCAAATCCTTCTCCTCAGTCCCTTTTCACGCGAATGAAGGCGAAGGTCCCTCCGCGGTAAAAAAGAGTTAATTCTATCTACGTTATCACGGGCCTGCTGAGCGAGAGCTTTTCTCCGGATCCCCTCTGCCGCACGGTCACGGTGAGCCTGAAAAGGTGGCATAAGTTGACCTTATTCCGGGGGGCTGCTGGCCTTAAGGGGTTCGGGGTCAAAGCCTTTCCTCCCTTTCCCTCCCGCATTTCGCCGCAAATCATTCAGGCGGGGGGGGAGGCACCTGGCACTGTTGCACCCTGATCTGCATTGAGAGGTTTTTTTTTTTTTTTTCCTGTTTGTTTGCAGCTCTGGTCAGGAAGACCAAGTATCCGGAGAGCTACATGATATCGTAGTTTCCAGTAACTTTATGTGCCGGTACCTTTTGTGTATGATACGAGCACTTGGCCGGAACGAAAATCATCTCGTACGTTGGGCGGGCGGGTATCGACCGACATGGCCTGGCTTATGATATCATAATTTGGAACTTTCAGCTATTTTAACTGTAACTCAACTTCTTCCTTGCGCCTGGGCACACGACAGTGGTGTGGAAAGCGTGAGCACTGCAATGCACCCGCCGCGAATCCGTCATATGCCATGTGAAATTAAATGTATCAAAAGAGAAAAGAAACAGTACGGTCGTGCAAAAGGATGTCGCGCGTGAAACCCATGGACGCCCGCGACTACGCCACATCCACTGCGAATTTGTCATGAGTTACCGGTATCATATGTATATTATGAAATCGGATGTACGAGTACAAGTATCGGAAAAGAAAAGAAACAATGTCGTGCAAAACTATAAGCACAAAACCCGTAAACGCCGGCCTATCCCCAACACAATGCCCTTGCACCAGCGAAACATACCACCGATACGGGAATGCCCGGAATCGAAGGATAGACAGAGAAGAATGAAAGGAGTATCATAGTAAAAAATAAAAATAAAATAAGGCAACGAAGAGGGAAGAACAGAAAAGGAAAGAATGGTGCACCAGAGAGTGCAATGTGCCAGTACCGGTACTGTGGGTGGTGTTGGGATGGAGAATTCCTGGCGCTCATGTAGCCGCCCAACGGTTGAGCATATCACTGACGCTCCTCTCCTTCGACAATAACTCACCCTTCATCCTGACCTTCTCTAAAGCCTTCTGTAACGCATCTCGGGCCGTCCCATGGTCCCGTGCCCCCAATTCATGCGCGAAAAGGCCGGCGACTCGTCCGCAGAACCTCCGGCGGATGATATCCGTGATGGCGGCTGCGTCCGCCCAATCCTCTCTCTCGGCACAGACCATCCCGAGCTCTAACCCCATTTTCGCCGTCCTGTGGTACCAATTTTTGTTTTTGCTGCCCCAAAACTCGCTCCCGCCTTTATCTAGGCTGAGGAAATAACCGACAGCAGTGTCGGTCCTTCCTCCGAATCGTAGGTGGATCGCCGCTTCCATGAATGGCGACTTCGCCCAGAGTTTGGCGCTAGACACCAACTTTTCCAACAGTTGTTCCTTGTTCGACTCGCCATCTTTGACTTTCCGACAAAGCTGTAGTCCAACAGGTTGGAATTCTCCATATTGATACTTCTTGTTTCCAGAAGTGTGAAGCGATCTCTCGAACATTTCGACAGCCTTGTCAATCCCAGCCTTTACCTCCATAGCCAAAATTCCAAACTGCAAAATCTCAAACTTCCCCTTGTCGGGAATGTTGGCTGCGCTCAAAAGATCCATGATCTTTGTCTCTCTCCCTTCAACCACAAGCGTCTCGACGATTGGTCGTGTGATAGGTGAATTTGTGATTGCGCTCATCTTGGTCACTAGCCCACTCTTCTGAAGTCCTTCGAGAACCCTACCGAGTGCGTTCTCCCCATCCGCTCTCCATCCCTTCGCCCTTATTCCCTCAACGTACTTATTCAAACACAATCCAGCGAGTCCCAATGTAGCCCTGCCGGCCAAAACTTGCTGTTCAAAGACCCCAATGGGGTCTTCGTGGATCCTTTCGAGATCTTTGCTTCCGGCCAACGAGGTTGAGAATGGGAGTGTCACGAGGAGGTTCCCAACATGTGAATCAGTTGGTGGGGTGGGGACTGAGTTGAGTTGTTGACGAAACGAGTCTTTCACGAGTCCTAAAAGTCGGTTACGTTCGATGGGCGTTAAAGGAAGCTGGGGATGGAGGACATTGTGGAGTTTGAAGAAGGCGAGGGTTAAGCGTAGACGGGTTGAAGCAGAGGGCTGCATTTGTTGCGGATAGATGAGTAAGTTTGTGTGATTGGAGCGGTGTTGCGGTGCCGTGGTGACTCCTACTGTATGATACCTAGAAAATTTCCGCACTCTCCTCTTTTCTTCCCTTCAATACTCGTACACTAACCAGCCATGGCCAGGAGGGCAAAAAAAAAGGCTTCCTGCGGCTAATTCCTACCGGTTATGCAACCATTGGTCAACCATAGATCTGATCCATCCAGCGTCAAATCTAACAAGGATCCAAGCACTTCTGGAAAAACAACTCGCTTTCGAACGCTAGTTGAGCCTTATTAAATAGGGCAAGTATAGTATAATGTGGTATTTGTCCTATTTATACATAGGGCAAAGGATGATTAATTTTCTCTGGCAGGATGATTTGGAGGTTTAGAGGAGGTGAACTTACTCTGTGCTTTGGTGATAGTGTGAGGATAGTAGCATACCACAAGTTTAATGTTACTCCTGCCCTGTAGATCGTGGGCTTCAGTTGTGTCTCCAGAGTGATATAACGTGGAGTCGGGGTTTCAGACTGGGGTATAATGTTAGGCGGAGACAACTTGATAGACTTCAAGATTGTCTAAGCCAATTGAGATTCGTTTTTGTAGGCAGAGATTGTCTAGGAAGGCTCGGACTTGGCTCGTTTCGTTTATGACTACTAGGAGGGAAGTAAAGTAGGTAAAGTAGGATAGAATCGTAAAAACAATATTATATTGTTAAGGTCTCTTCTCTGTTGCTTGATGATGTCTAAAGCTTGGGAGGCACTTCGATATTTATATTCTGTGTCTGAGTGTTCGCGGACTACATCTATTTATCATACAACTATGTACTTCTTCAATCGTAATTCACAACGTAGAGTTTTCTTCCAAGGTGCGAACACCTGTGGACCCTGAAAACCATCACACCCTCTTTGGTAATTACGATATTTCTTCTTAGGAAACGTACTGTCTCCAATAGTAATATACCGATTAGCAGAGTCTTTAGACTTATGGCCTAGTTCTTAAGTTGAACTGAGTTGGCTCCAATTGTCTTTGCCATTGATAAAATGATCAGTTTTATCCCCGGCTATATCTGCAAAGGTGGTTGTTATTACAACCATCGTAGGTCACCTGACTCCGATCCTTTGTAACTCCATACCCAACTGATAGATTTTCTCTGGATGACTTTCTATTAACTCGCAGGAAGCTATTCCACCAGATTGGTAATTAATCCCTCAGTCAGCAACTATTGGTTGCTCGCTGGGTAGTAGGTTTCAGTAACTATCGTAGTATTGGGAATCACTCCATGACTATGACGTGTTCCGAAATCCAGTTGCAACACTCCGTGAAGTTCATTGGCTTCTTTGGTAGTGTCTTTTTGGAGTTCTAGACTCTTCTGGTAGATGTAAATGTATTGGTCTCTTGTAGAGATTCTTTACCATTTGATACCATCTCTTTGTACGAAATCGTCCTGTTACTTACGGCCTGTGCCAAAGGTATCATGTATTTGGAGCCAAGTAACTCTCTGAGTAGTTGACGGAATCACTCCGTTCCACTTCCCAGACCTAGCCGAGCGTCTCCTCTCATGTATTCTGCGAACAGGATCCGGTCGGACAGACAGCGGTGACGTATACGGTATTATTCTGACACCTTCAATTCTGTGGTAATATAGTCACAGGACGCAACTGAGATTGATATATATGATGATGCGTGGGCCCCGTAAGGGAGCCGGAGGGGGGTGTTGGAGACCAGAGATTCCAATTCCAAGTGGGGTTATCCTACTTAGGGTGGTTCCTAGGTATTGGGTTCTGGTATTCCTAACATATAACTTGTTTTTGGAGATGTCTGGTTGAGTGCTTTTAGGATAAAAATATTTTTAGATGCAGGGTAGCTGACCAGGTAATGAATCCCTGAGGGTATATTATATTATAGCTGTGAAACTATCATACTGATTAACAAGCAGCAGGGAAGGAAATGCATTAATGAGTAACTTGGAATGATTTTGCTCATCTAAGCACTGGCCACCTTCTATTTCTTGCCATGGAAAGCCAATTCTTTGATAAGCAGTATGATACTATAAAAGAGAGCATTCGCCAAGGTCTGTTGAGTCCCAAGGCTGCTATTTTCGACTTATTTTCCTACGAGCTGCAGGTCAACCCCCACGTATACGAAAACTCATTGCTTGGGGGGAGAACAAATAGTAAAAGGTTCAACTGCAGTAAGACCAAACCCAAGAGATGTTTAAATCCTTTTCCATTAAGAAGCCCAACAAGGCTCATATTTAGAGGGGGAGAGAGCAGACTACGAAGAACAATGTCTAGTAAGTGTGGGAGACCCAATTGAATAGGATTGACAGATATCAAAAATTGTCAAGTGGAGGGGGGTATCAAAGGTATTAAAGGAGGAGCCTGAACTATTGGTATATATCACAGAGGCAAGGCTTACACAATCTTTAGTTATCAAACAGTTCTTCTCCATCTGCAACAGCACTCTAGTCAGAAGGCCACGTATCAGAAAGGCTAGATGTATGAGGGGGGGGAAAGAAGTAGTACGACACAGTAGCAACCGCTTTCCACAAGATCGCAACTCTACTCCCAACCCCCATCACTACAATACTCACTATATTCCCCACCACCTGCCAAACCATTTCAGAAAAGCACTATGAGGGTAAAGGGAACCCGCAGAAGTGAGTGTAAGTAGTTTAATTAAATGAATATGTACATAAAGTTGAAATAATAATAAAATTAAATGATTTAGCGATTAGTCTACGAAATCTTGAGCGGTGGAGATCTTTGACGAAGAAGCGACAGCGCTTTGAGCGGGAAGCCACGCGTGATAATCAGATTCGTATTATTGCTCTCCGAGAAATAGTGGAGTGGTCTTTCAGAAAGATAGTTGCTGAATTGGAGGAAAAAATAGGCCTTAAAGTTCACCATAGTACCTGTGCTTGCATCTATCAATGGTATTGGGAAACAGGTAGTCCTTCCAACTACCAGTGAACAGGAAGACCTCCAATCTTCTAGGAGTCTGATCTACTTGATCTAAAGTCTTTTATTAAAGAAATTAAAAGAAATAGAAAACTCTCTTGGGAGGATATTAAAGAAGAGAAGGGATTAAAGGCATCATCCAAGACAATTAGGAAGGCAGCTAAGAGTGTTAATTTAAATAAAAGAAAACCACGCAAGAAGTAAGTACTTTAAGGAAGATTCAAGTGCTTACATAACTAAAAGATATTTTAGATGGGGATTGCACCCTAAAAATATACCAATTAGATTTGGTTAATGTATGAGAAAAAGAGCTTGGAAACTAAGAGACTGGTCCAGAATCATATGGACTGATAAAACCTCATTCTCTATAGCTGGATTTGGGCAGAAAGGATGGGTGATAAGAGAACCTTCTGAGGAATATGATCAGGATTGCATTGATGAGGTCTGGGAGTCAGGAAGGGAGACAGTTATGGTATGGGGAGCCTTTTGTGGGGATTTGAGGTCAAAGCTAGTGGTAGTACCAGGAAAGGTTAAAGTGGATTCTTATAAGTATACTAAGTATATTCTGGATCCAGTTTTAATTCCTTTCTGGCATAAGTGTTGTGAGAGATTTGGTTGGACTAGGGTTGTTGAAGATGGTACACCAGGGTATAAAGGGTAGATTCTACCTCCTTATAATTATTGTATTTTCTGTTTTTTGATATAGAAATACTTACTTAAGAATATAATCTAACTACAGGTTTAATCAGAGATATTCTACAAAGTGTAGAAAAAGGAATGGGGTGGATATATTGTCCTGGCCACCACAGTCACCGGATCTGAACTTAATTGAAAATATTTGGGGAGATACGGAAATTTACTTGGGGAAAAGGTATGAAAGAGTTGCAAGCAAGGAAGAGCTAATCAGAGCTGTGGAGGAAGTATGGAAAGCTATTCCTGATGGAAGGTTTATGGATCTTTGCAGAAGTATGCCAAAGCGGGTCAGAGAGGTTATTAGAAGAAAAGGGCACCAAACTCATTATTGATTTATGATTTTCTTTTTATTTTACTTTAAGGAAATACTAAGCATTTTTTAATTTTATCTCCTTTACTTATTTTATTTATTGAATGTGGTTGTGGAAAATGGTAGTACTTTATGTTGATATTGTTTCCATACAGGAATTTGTGTTGCATGGGTGTCGCATTACTTTCTTCCCCCCTCTTATACATGTGGCATATCATGATACTCACATATTGATATAGCACCTAATGTAATCTGTTGATACAGTGAGTTCGGGAGAGATTTTTCTTAGGGCACATCCTCCAGAACTTAATATCCATGATGGGGGAGAGGAGTCCCTTAAGGGTATCACTTCAACAACTTGTGGTATGATACCAATCCTACCAATCCTACCACTGAACCCACCCTGAAAGAAACCACATTACACCCACTGATCTGTCCACTAAGCACAGTGTAGCGGAACACCCACTATCACCTCTGCAAAATATCCTCCCCGATCAAATGATCGATGATGACTATGCAGCCTTATCGTATCTTCCTTCTTTCCTTTCTGTGCGTATCAGGCTTTTCACATCTTGTACCGCTCATTTACCTTAGGCCACTACTCATCAGTACGTGTAGGGGCCATGCCTTTTATGGGGAGGCAACATGGGTACGGATTTAGCTTCTATTTCCACAAACAAAGGTATCATACAAGGGGTGTTTGATGATTGTGCAACTGGATTTTTGTTACCATAAACTTTTATTTTATTTTTTATCAGTTACCTGTGGTGTTCCAGGCTCTTCAATAATATTATAGAATAAATACAAATTTTCTCAACTGGTGGGGTCTTGTTGAGTGCCTTAAGATTGTGCGTATTGCTTCTAAATGCCATGGCGGGGCTAAATGCATTCTTTATAATAAGCGAGATGTCTCGTTCCCTATATCTTGAGGTGGTGGTATGTTGTCCACAGAGGCTAAGGCTATCACACCAACCTGATGGGTCTGTGGAGATAATTTTCATAATAATTATTATTATTACAACATATAGCTATGCTAACTTACTCCGTTCCAGCTATGATAATATATTAAATTCACCAGTAAATATGGCGACTCCATGCAGAGGAAATGTGGATAATAATCCAAGTATGAGAAATTAAATTGTATTTAAAACTTAATTTTGCCCACATAGCGCTTTCCAGCTTTTGTCAGAATCTGTTGAAAATCAAAGAATTTAATTGTAAATTGTGTTTTCTGTCCTTTTCTCCTTCATTGTATTTACCCTGGTGGTATTCGCCTCTGTGAGCAATATGTGAGATAGATTCTGGGCTGTATAAGTAGAGTTTATGATGAGTAGATATAGTGGTCCTTGATTTGGGAGCTGGTGGTCATAGTACATACATTTTAATAACCATTGTTTGCTTTGTTTTTGTTTATATTAAATTAATAGCAAAATACTTACAAGAGAGAGAGAGAACCCCATGGACTGGCAGGTCAGCTTGGCCTGTAGCAAGCACTGCTGAGTGGGGAGGGTTACTCATTGGAGTGAAAGCTTTTTCGTTTTGTCATTTTCTTTGTCTGATTTTATCGCCAATATCTAGAAACGCAATACCTGTTTCGAGGGAGGTATGTCCCTGGTGACTTGGCAGGACTCATGTCACGATGGAGAGTACATGGGTACAAGTAGTAGGAAAAGAACGGATGTATCCACGATAGCTAGGAGATTTTGTCTTAAAAATACTTATTAGAGACTGGCACCTGTAGAGGACTTACATTTAGTATCATAATTTGCATATACAATTCTTCTGGAAGATTGAAATAGATGAGCATAATGTTATGCTCTACAGTACCTCAACTTCAGCAAGGGCTTATAGGGAATCTTCCTTGAATGGTACACTGGATGGGCAGGCCAAGAACAGCCAGCCACACATGCACATGTACACACCCCTACATCAACACTGATGCAGATGTCAAATTACTCTCCACTCTATCTCAAACCTCACCTGGGAGGGATTGTGTGTTAGGAATACCAGAACCCGATACCTAGGAACCACCCTAAGTAGGGTAACCCCACTCGGAATTGGAATCTCTGGTCTCCAACACCCCCCTCCGGCTCCCTTACAGGGCCCGCAAGTCATCAGATATATTAATCTCAGTTGCGTCCTGTGACTATATTACCACAGAATTGAAGGTATTAGAATAACACCATATACGTCGTTGCCGTCCGTCCAACCAGATCCCGTTCGCAGGATATATGAGAGGAGACCTTCGGCTAGGCCTGGGAAGTAGAATGGAGTAATTCCATCCACTACTCAGAAGGTTACTTGGCTTCAAAGAGATGGCACCTTTGGCATGGGCTCTAAGTAATGGGACGATTTCGCACAAAGAGATGGTATCAAATGGTAAAGGATCTCTACTAGAGACCAATACATTTACATCCACCAGAAGAGTCTAGAACTCTAAAAGACACTACCAAAGAAGCCAACAAACTGCACGGAGTGTTGCAACTGGGTTTCAGAATACATCGTAGCCATGGGGTGATTCTCAATACTATAATGGCTACTGAAACCTACTATCCAGAGAGCAACCAACGGTTGCTGACTGAGGGATTAATTACCAATCTGGTGGAATAGCTTCCTGTGAGTTAATAGGAAGTCATCCAAAGAAAATCTATCGGTTGGGTATGGAGTTACAAAGGATCGGAGTCAGACGACCTACGATAGTTGTAATGACAACCACCTTTGCAGATATAGTCGCGGATAAAACTGATCATTTTATCAATGGCAAAGACAATTGGAGCCAACTCAGTTCAACTTAAGAACTAGGCCATAAGTCTAAAGACTCTGCTAACCGTGATATTACTATTAGGGACACTTCGTTTCCTAAGAAGAAATATCGTAATTACCGAAGAGAGGGTGATGGTTTTCAGGGTCCACAGGTGTTCGCACCTTGGAAGAAAACTCGACGTCGCGAATTACGATTGAAGAAGTACATAGTTGTATGATAAATAGATGTAGTCTGCGAACACTCAGACATGGAATATAAATATTGCAGTGCCTCCCAAGCTTTAGACATCATCAAGTAATGGAGAAGAGACCTTAACAATATAATATTGTTTTTACGATTCTACCCTACTTTACCTATTCTACTTCGCTCCTAGTAGTCATAAATGAAATGAGCAAAGTCTGTGTCTTCCTAGACAATCTCCATCTACAGAAATGAATCTCGATTGGCCTAGACAACTTTGAAGCCTATCAAGTTCTCTCCGCCTAACATTGTGTCTAGCCTCCGAGCTGGTGAGTGGATCACGGAGACCTAAATAATAAAGCGATCCACCAGCGATAACAGGAGTAATATTTCATCACAGCGGTCCAAAAGTGGTGCCTTATGTGCCTCTTTTGGGTGTTTTGGGATCCATTTATTAATCCTCTTAAGCAAATGACCACCTCCTCCAGACCCTGCAGTCACATCATAGCAGGCACTTTGCTGACGACTAAATGATCCATCCTTGGACCCTAACTTGTAAATCTATTTTTTTGTGCCTCAGGGCTAAGGACTCATGGTATTAGGATTGAAGACTGGTGTATTCAGAGACTATCTTTTTACATTTTAGGTACTGGTTGGGAGACTACAGTAAAAGCCTGCCCTGTGTACTGTACTTGGGTAGAAATAAAAAAATCGGAGACTTATAGTGGCAAAACAGGAAATAGGAGGATGATTGATATGGCGGTGGGTAAAAAGCGATCAGGTTCTAAGGCATCTTAAACTATGGCGGCTAGTAAGTACCAAAAAAGCAATTCTGAGTGAAAACAAGGTAGAATGAGCCATCGGTAATGTATCAGAGGAGAAGTATTCCCTGCTCTCATCAATTCCAGTGATAGCAATATAAGAGCAATTACCACTCCAAGTTTCAACCATCACTCCTCATAGACCTATGAACCTTTCGTAAATACAAGTGGGTAAGGGAAAAGGTGTAAGAAATAATAGGAAGAAAGTCCTTGAAAGTGAAAAAAAAACCTGATTAAAAGAAAAATAAAGCATGCTACTTTTGCCGAACAAAAAATGTACGAGTGCCCCCATTGTCCTTCAACCCCACATAGAAACCAAAAAAACAAAAGTAGCCCCTTTATTCACCAACTGTAATCAAAAGCTCACAGGCTACCAGGATTAGAGCTTGCCCACCAAGTAAAGAAACTTGCGTCTGATTGCTGTTGTGCCAGCTGGATCAGCAGCAAATGCTGTAATCTCATTGGGAGAAGCATTTTGAGTCCAAGCAATAACAGAATCGAACTTGGATTGCTCGGTCTAACCAAGACTATCGTGGAGGACACTCGCACAGTAATTCATTACCTCAACAAGATAAGGATAATCTATTGGATTCTGTTAGCAATTATGGCACAATAGAGCATTCAAAAATAATTTATCAGCTTACCAATCAAATTCATCGCCGCCCTCCAGTCCATTCCGTATGGATATGTGAACGTTTGATAGTATTAGATCAGACCATGTTTTAGAAGGCAGATATCAGTCACTACATCACTACTGTGTTCGATTTTATTGCCATCATCAATGGATGCCCAGAGACCAATGCCTCCCATCCCAGTCCGGACTTGTAAGGTGGTAAAAAATCTTGCTCGAGTTCCTACCGCAGTCTTTCGAAGAGAATGAAGCATCATAACTTCTGCTTCAAGGGCCTCTAACTGGTTTACATTTTCGGCTTTAAGGACCTCTAACCGGTTTACATTTTCGGCTTTAAGGGCCTCTAACCGGTTTATATTTTTGGCTTTAAGGGCCTCTAACTGGTTTACATTTTTGGCTTCAAGGGTCTCTAACCAGTGCACATTTCCTTCCATCTTCTGTAATCGACTGAGGATCCCATGGCTGGCATCGTTATAATAAGTTGTTTCAGGGTTACTGTAGGTCACTGTCTGTACCGGTGATATTATTGGAATAACATTTTTCAATTCTTCGGTAACAACTTCACGGTAATTCTGACCTAGAGTCTTGGAATTATTTCCTTCCACCTCACAGTAGACCAAGCCCGCTAATATCTTATGTTCAAGTGGTAGACAGAGTATGGAAGTAAAGATGTTGGGCACAGACGTGTTGAAGATTAGATTTTGAGGGTAAGTGAGGGAAAAGGAGTAAAGGAGTTGTATTTTGATCTACTAGTAAATATGAGGCTGACTAAGTGGCCTAAGGAAATGTGATCTTCCAAACCACGAAGCAAAAACAACCTCAATATACCATGCCATCAATTTAGTACTGCTTAAAAATGCCCAGAATACACACTAAAATACACAGCAATGGATACCTGTATAAGGTACACTGCTATCAACAATAGTAATGCACCAGTACTTTGAGTCTGTTAGCCTCCAGGATAGCTGTTCGCTGTGGGCTGCTAGCAAAATTCAGCCACTCAGTATGTTTGTACTAAGACATTATTACTGGTGGTTGATTGATATCAAACCCCCCCCCTTTTTTTTGTTAAATCCGTGGTATGATTTTAGGTACATAACAATCACTTCCTATGAGATTAAGGCAAACGCAAAGATGGTAAATACCAGGATAAACGCCAAAGCAATGGCTGAGGTAAAGGCCAAGGCTACTATTTTAGCATATAAGAAGAAACTGTTCAAGGTTATTGTTAAGGAAATTAAGAAACATGTCAAGTTGCAAAATTAGATATATAATTAAATACTACTTTAAAATGTTATGTTATACTACAAAGTTGTGGTGAGCTATAAATTCATACTAAGCCACAAATTACTGTTGAGCTGTAAATTACCTTCGAGCTGTCAGGCACTCTTTAGAGTGCTCCTGGTTGAGAGCCAGTGCGGGATCTTTCACCATGAGGGCCTGAAAGCAGTGCCCTGGATGCCACCTTGGGGTACATTAGAATACTTTTTTTGTTCTTCCAGAGCAAATAACAAGTTCCTCCAAGGGCTGTGTACTATAACCTGGCCTATTGCTGTCACCCAACACCCAGCACATGGCAGTTACCCAACACCTGACACATTGCTGTTGCCCAGATTGCACAGATTTGCCACCTGGGTGATTACTAGATCTATTTGTTTATCTTATGAAAAAGCACTCCGTAGACTATTTCTTGATTATAATACTGTACCATATCGTCAAATTAATTATTTCTGTGCAGACTATTTTGATTTATTCATTTTTCTTAAGCAATCAGACTGCACTATATGATAGTACAACTTTTTAATCTTGCTTTCTAGACTTAATACCATTCATTTTAAGGTGGTCTAAGTGTTCCTCACCATACAAGCACTTAGGATATGTGCATAAGTCTGTAGAAGTTGGATATGGTGGTAATGAATATTAATAACTTCTAAGAAAACTGAAGATCTGCTGCTGGATCAGAACTTGGAGGTTAATATTTACTTGTACCTACTACAAGTAGGACAAATAGGCTGCAGTCGCTACATGTTCTGTGGATGGCATAATACAGGTGTTATGGGTCAAGTCTTTACACATACTACTTTATCCCTGAGCCTTGTATGGTACATACCGTACTTGAAATGAAATGGTGAGCAAAAGTACTCAGGGCTGGAGTAAAATTCATGAATACTGGAGTAGTGACTGATAATACACTTGACAACCAGATATTTGTCCCTGCCAGTTAGCACTTGAGAAAATTACAACCCACTAGTTATTATCCTTAAAACGTTTACTGAATTTCAGTTCTTTGAACATATAATCTTCCATGCGTATATGGCCTATAAACTTCATTTGCTTTCCTGTAAACTCCTGACCATGGACTAACCCTGGTACCAAGCACAGTGAAATTTATTTCAACTAGGTAAAGAGTAGGTGTGTATGACCATAAGGACAGCTATGGAGGTGCTATCTCCTGGAGTACAGTCTCTCATAGGGTCTTGACGAATATCAGCTAGTGATGAGCAGGGATTAGCAGGGATTTTTTGTTACTCTACTCGATTTTTACTGGTGGGATACCCCTGTTTGTTACCCGCAAATATTGGTTAGGACTTAATGAAAAACTCTAATCTTTGGCTTGATTTGAGAGGGGAAAATAGTCTTGCAAACTCGTAGTATGAAACAATTCAAGATACTTGACCTTATGTTTGGCCGTCCAGGCCATGAGGCAATCAAGCCAGGTCTGCCGCATTTACACTCGGCATCTCTTAGAGAAAGGCTAAAATATTGATAACAAAAGAACTTTTAGAATAGAACAAGAAAAACATCTGGGATCTGTCTCCTTATTCTTCACTTAACAGGTAGGAAACTTGGAATATCTTCCCCAATATAAGACATATAATAAGAGTGATAAATTTAAGACTAATGATGATAACAAGGGACGAATCTCTCAGCAAGGTCAAACCTGGCACTGCATGAATGATCATACATGCCAACAAAGTAAGAATTAGAAAATGGTTTGACACAACCGGTGCTTGACCTCTGGAGAAGCTGACACAGAGCATAGACTTATGTATCAAGATCAGCAAGGGTATCGAACACATCAGGCTGAGTGGCCTCCACAGCTCTGATGATGGCAATGGCAACTTTGTCTAGGGTACTTGGCTTGGATACTTGTAAAAAGGGGCTTACTGTCATGTTAGTTGGAAAGTATTTACTTGTTATATGAATGGACTTCTTGTTGTATGAGTGTGACAAGTCACACTCGCCATTAAGGTGTACTAGTACTGGTACATTATTTGAGCGACTCTGGTGTTTATAATTGATTCCAGATGGAAAGAGTACATTGAGGTGTAAGTCTGCATACGAGGTTTTCGGCCAACCCTAGTTTTTGGCCACCTTGGCATGACAACTCAACGCAAAAATACATTCAATTTACAACTCCCATTGAAACATTCAGGATTCCCTTTATGCGTTTTGCAAATTTCTAGAGGTTCTTAATGCTGCCTCTTCTAAAGAAGGCTCTTTTGCCGTTGCCTGAGCTTTTTTTCTGCAATTTTGGCCTTCACTGTCATGAATGTGGCTTGGCACGGAAAAGGTTTTCATATGACTTACGATTATGAGTTATAGGTATGTTATTGTTTCACACATATGACTCATTTAGGTCATATGACTTATTATGTTGTGATTTGTTCTGTTTCGCACATGACTCGATTATGAGTCATGAGACATGTGCCTGGTGAGTATGCCTTATGAGTGTGCCTTGTGGGTATGCCTTGCACATATGATTTATGCTTTGCACATGACCTCATTATGAGGTTATGGGTTTTATGCATATGATTCAGTTAAGTCATATGACTTGTTTATTATGTTATGAGGTCATGGATTTTGAGCGTGTGACTACTTTGGTCACACGACTAGTTTGCTATAATTTGGTTTCGCACATGTGACCACTTTGGGTGATATGACTACAGGCGGGAAGAACACTATATAAGGAGGCCGATGTGGCCGAGTAGGATAGGTTCTTTATGCTTTGTTCTGAGTACTTTTCCTCATCCTTTCACTCGGTGTCAGATGTGAAGGTTCGGTGTCGATCCAACTAGAGCCCTTGATTTCTATCTTACGATAGGTTTTAAGTCTTTAACTGCGAACACCTTTTAGGGGCTTCATTGTTATACCTCCTTCTACATTTGCTAGAAGTCCTTTCTTCTTTTTACTTACCTTTTTGGTTGTTCACTACAGTCGCCTCCTCGCGGTCGCAATAGCTAAGCGAGCCTCAGCCCCCTCCACCAAGTCCACTCTACATTCATTGGTGGATTTATCTCGTGCCATCGAGAAGATCTTCGCCCTAGAGGCTGAAGGCTCTCGCTTTCGGCATTACATCTCCGTCCTCTTTCACTGATTTCATCGTGCTGGGAGAGAGATATCAACCTTGTCGGCTGCCCTCGAGAATGAACATGCTTTCAATCACGGTTATCATATGATGTTGGCGGCTCAAGCTCCTACGATTATCTCCTCCTCACCTGTCCTCTTGGTAGCTTCGGTTACTATGGTGGTCTCAGTTGGGGGGGGTGGGCTACACTCGGAGAGTTCTCAGGATCTAGGGGAGGAGTTTCCTCAGGGGAATATTGCGCCACTGGTTATCTCAGCCCCTCTTCCAGCTACGGTTGTAGGTGGTGGTGTGGGTGGACTGGTTCCTGATTCGTCGGGGCCGGTTGAGGCGCTTACTCCTGGTGTGGGTGGGGTGGATCCTGGTGTGGTGACATCACCTGCAGCGGTATCACCCTCATCAGAGGGGCAGGTGCCTGAGTCCTCTGTGGCTGTAATGATCCCTCTCTGGATAGTTAATTCTTGGCGACGGGGAACAATACTTCTCTTTTTATCTTCTTCTTTCTTTGTCTTACGATAGCCCTGGGTCTCTGCCTATGTTACCGATGGTACAAGACCTTTGTCTTCTATCGGGAACGCCTATCGTAAGCTTTCTCTAACGCATCTCCCTGAAGAACTTTTCTTGGCGTAACAATAACGGTGCAATAAAGATAAAAATCGTAAAGATGTTTTATATTCGTTAAAGTAATAAGTAGGAAAAGTACTTAGAACAAAGTGTGAAGAACCTATCTTCCTCGGCCACCTTGGCCTCCTTATATATTATTCTTCCCGCTCGTAATCATGTGACATAAAGTGATCACATGTGCGAAACCAAATCATAACAAACTAGTCATGTGACCAAAGTGATCTCATACTTAAAACCCATGACCTCATAGCGAGGTTATGTACAAAAACTCATAAACCAATCATAACGCAATAAACAAGTCATATGACTCGACTGAGTCATATGCGCGAAACCCATGACCTCATAATTAGGTCATGTGCGAAACATAAATCATATGCACAAGGCTTACCTGCAAGGCACACTCGCAAGGCATACTCGCCAAGTGCACGTCCCATGACTCATACTTGAGCCATGTGCGAAAGAATCACAAATCCCACACATAACAAATCATATAACGCGAATGAGTTATATGCGCAAAACAACAACATACCTGTGACTCATAACCATGTGTCACGTGAAACCTTTTCTATGCCAAGCCACGTTCGTGACATTAGCTCCCCTTCACCTAAGCCTGAGTCCCATCAGGCTTTTTCTCCCAGTTTCAATAGTTCCCGTCCTGCCGAGCGCATGGTCCTTCTCAGCTTGTGGAACTTTTCATCTGCCGTCCTCCATCTGAACCTTACTGATTCTAGGGTCAGATTCACCATCTTGATCGTGTGCTGCTGATTATCGTTCAGCTGTCTTAGCTCCGCGATCGTTTTGTCGTTTACCAAAATTGTGGCCTCGGCTTGGCCAAGTTGTTCCCGCAGTCCCCATATCTGCCTGTGTAGGCTCCTGACGTCCGGTTCCATATCTGCTGAGGCGTTTTAGGCCCCTCCCTCCCTGGACTGCATCCTCGCGGCCCATACCTTTCTGGCATCCTTCTCTTCTAACTCTTTCCTGCTTTCATTCTTCTGCAGGTAGAATCCTGCAGATATTTTTTATGCCCTGTGCATCCTGCACCCATTTCTGATGCATTGTTGCCAATGCTGCAGAATGTGGTCCGGGCATGGGCCACGCTTTCAACATTCCCTCGGGAACTATCTCGAGCCTTCTTTGTCGCCAAAGTGTGTTTGGCAACCGTCCTCGTAGCATACCGTCCATGACATGGCGTTATGCTGTGCTTGTTGTTCCCTCTCGTTAAGTTCTTCGTCGGTTGGCCCCATGAATGAGGATTTGAGGCTAGTGGGTGAGGTTTGGCGGGGGCTATCGCCCCAGCCTTTGTGTTGTTACAATGGCGTGGGAGTCTTTCCCTCACCTTTGTCTTGGTTGAACGTGATTGTCACCTTCGCCGGGCTTGCCTGGGTATCGCTAGTGGAAGGTTGAGATGGCATCTTGTGCGTTTTCGAAGTTGGGTGCGAAGTACCAAGTTTTTTCGTGTTCGGGAGAATATCCTGTCCACTTGGCTCGGTATTGGAGGTGACCGTGGAAGAAGCGGGAATCGACTATTTTGTCGAGCTCCTATTCTGGTTCTCCGTCGAGTTCGATCGCAGGGGGAGGAATAAGTGTTTGTGAAGGAAACTTATTGTCATTGTGTAATTTGAGGAGTGAGATGTGGAATGTGTTGTGTATTCGCATTGAGGGGGGAAGGTCGAGTTTATAAGCTCAACTGCCCACTTTTCCCAGTATCTGGAATGGTCCTATTTTCTTGTAGTCCAATTTCTTTGATGGTCGTGTTGTATGGATATTGCGTGGTATTAGCTATACCATATCTCCTGGTTGTATGTTCAGATCTGGTCTTCGGTACTTATCGTATTATTTCTTCTGTCGTTGTTGTGCTTGACTCATTTCGTATTGTAATGTTTCGTGTAGTTTCCCCATATCGGTTTTGTCCGGCATTATATTATTAATCATATGATATGTTTTCTGACTTTGTGGATGTTGTCCGTAATTTGCGAAGAAGGGTGTCATGCCGATTGTTTCTTGCTTTCCATTGTTGTATGTGAATTCGGCCATAGATAGCAGCTTGTACCAATCATCTTGTTGATAATTAACGTAAGACCTTAAATATTGTTCGAGTATCGCAGTTACTCGTTCAGTTTATCCATCCGTTTGTGGGTGGAATGCTGTGCTCATTCTGTTTTGTATTCACATTTCTCTGGTTACTTTCTTCCATTGTCCCGATGTGAATATTGTTCTTCGATCAGTAATGATATTCTTTGGGAGGCCGTGAAGTCGAAAGACCTCTCTGAAAAATGTTTGTATAAAATCCCTCGTGTTCAAATCTTTTCTAACTGGAATGAAATAACTCATTTTGCTCAGACAATCCACCATGACCAGGATGCTATTGCAATTTTCTGATGCTGGTAGGTCCGTAATGAAATCCATAGTAATTGTTTTCCATGGTTGTTCGGGAACTTCGTTTGATTTTAGTAATCTATATGGTGCATGTTTAGCCGTTTTCGTCCTTTTGTATATGTCACAGTTTTTTGTCGTATTGTTTGACATCTTCGCGCAGTCCTGGCCAATAGAATGACCTTGTGATGTATTTTGTAGTTTTAGCTGTTCCTCCGTGTCCTGCCGTTCGGGTATCATGGTGTTGTCGTATTATGTTTGTCCTTATCCCCTCTTCTTCCGGGATCTATTGTTTTCCGTCGTACCACATATTTCCGTCCTTCCATTGGCATAAACCAAGAGCAATTTCTTTCATCTCTTTTTTCCCTTCCTCCAAGGCTTCTCTTATTACCTGAATTGTTCTGTCTTTCTCGTTTGCGTTCTCAATTCCTCTTTCCTCCCTTGATGTGAATTGGATAAGCTCCATTGCCTCGAAGTAGGTTTTTGGTAACAGTGTTCGTGTTTTTTGTTTGATTCTTTCGTCTTCTTTTGTTTGTGATTTGTCGCTTGCAATCCTTGTGAGAGCCTCTGGCTTTCCACTCCCTTTGCCTGGTCGGTATTCGATTTTGAAGTTGTATTTGCTGAGGTGTTCCATCCATCTTATCTGGCAGTCGTTCAGTTCTTTCGTAGTCATGAACGGGACCAGGTTCTTGTGGTGGGTTAGAACTCGGACTGGATGGTCGTTGTTCGAAACGTATCTTCTCCATTCTTTTAATGCTTGAACTATCGCTAATAGTTCTTTGTTTGCAACATCGTAGTTGCACTCTGCGGGGGTCATTATCTTGGATCGGTAAGATACTAGCCTCCATTTTCCATCATCATATTGTTGCGATAGTATGCCCGAGCATACATATTTTGAGGCATCCGTTTCGATCATTGTCCTTCAGTTTGAGTTGAAATGAACCAGTATAGGTGCCGATGTTATATGCGTCTGTATTGCATCATATGCTTTTTGTTCGGTTTCTCCCCATTCCCATTTCTTGTTTTTCTTTGTTAGCTTATAAAGTGGTTTTACAAGCCTGCTAAATCCCTCTATGAACCTTCGATAAAAGTTGCAGAATCCCATAAAGCATTGAACATCTGTCTTGTTGTTTAGTTTGGCCTAATCCCATATGGCTGCTGTTTTAACAGGGTCGATCTTGACCCCACTTCGATTGATGATAAATTTGAGGTATTCTGTTTCTTCCTTATGGAATTCGCATTTTGTTGGTTTGATCTTCATTCCTGATTCTTGTATTATGGCCATGATATTGCTGATATCGTTTTGGCGTTGTTGTATGTTTTCCGAGTATATGAGAACATCGTCCAAGTATACGATGCAACATATGTCGAGGTACTTATTAAGTACTTTGTTGGTCCATTTCTGGAATGAAGCTGGTGCGTTGGTTAGCCAGAAGGGCATAACCAAGTATTTGAACATTCCGTATCTTGAGGTGAATGTAGTTTTCCATTCGTCTTCTGCCTTGATGCGTATATTGTGGTATGCATCCTTGTTGTTGAGTTTGGTGAAGTATTTTGCTGACCTCAGTCTGTCCAGTGCTTCTCCAATCGAGGGTAGTGGATATCGGTATTTATTGGTAACCAAATTGAGGGCTCTGTAGTCCACGCAGAGTCTCATTTTTCTGTCTTTCTTTTTGACGAATAGTATTAGGAATCCTCCTACTGCGAAAGAGTCCCTGATCCATCCCCACTTTAAGTTTCGCTTGATGTACTTCCTAAGTTCTTCGCGCTCTGCTTCTCCTAGTAGGTATAACCTCTTGTAGGAAATCTCTTTTGTCTTTCCCATTTTTTCATCTTTGTCCAGCTGAATTTCGTGATCAATTCCTGGTCTTCGGGGTGGTAGCTCTGTAGCTTCCCCTTCTTGGAATAGATTCGTGAATTGGTGATATTCTTCTGGAACCAATTCTTTCCATCTCTTTTTGCTTTGGTATTTCTTGTCCTGGATTGCTAGCTCTGAGCTGATGTTGATTTCTGCTAGAACTGCTTTTTCGTCTTCGTATGTTCATTTGAGAATTCCTGTTGTATCTCCTCATCGATAGTACCGTTTAAAGGCTTGTGATGTGATCTCTTTGATCTCAGTTCTTTTTGTTGTATCTAGTTGGTTTTGGTCTGTACTTCCAAATCCCTTGTTTCCTCTCGTGGTTTCTTCCAGTTGATCTACTTCATGCAGATCCTCTTTGTTGATTTTTTCGATTATCAACTGTGCGATTCGATCGCCTTTCTGGACTTGGTAGTCCTCTTAAGCTAGGTTGGCCAGGACTACTTTGATTTCACCTGTACAGTCGACGTTGATCACCCCCGCCGTGGTCATGAGCCGATGTTTGACCGCAAGACCACTGCGGGGTGCTATTCCTCCATAGGTGCCTACTGGAAGTCCAGTGGCTATTCCCGTCGCTATCATTGCCTGCCTGTTGGCAGGTATCTCGATTCCTTCGTTGGCATATAGGTCGTGTCCTGCTACCTCTTTGAAACCCTTGGTAGCCACTCTTGCCTCTTGGTCCAGCCTTTGTATCCGGACTCACTTATCTTGCCGCATCTTGGCAAACTTTGCTTGTAAAGTTTCTTCTTCCACTTCTCGTATCGGTGTTGAGTAGACCACAGGCGAACTGTTAAGACATCGTGTCGCACATAGTTTGCTTGTAAAGGTCATCTTGTTCTCGTTCCAATCGATTGTCGGATTATGCTTTCGTAACCATGGCATCCCTAGGACTATCTCATGGTTTTTTTAGATCTACTACTTGAAAGGTTGCTGTTTCCCTATGGCTGTCAATGTCTATAGGTATTGTCGCCGTACGGGTTATAGGACCCATAGCGCTTGGCTTTCCATCCGCTAAGTAGACCTGTCTCGCTTTCTTTGCTTCTTTGGTGTGGAGGCCGTATTTGACCCATATTTCATTGTCGATGAAGTCTTCGGTGGCCTCAGAGTCGAGCATTGTATATATTGTTGTTTCTTTGTTTTCTTCGTTGTATATCTTTGTTTTGATCATCGCATCATCTCCATCTTCTTCTCCTCTTTGCGTGTGTAGTGCCGTGTAGTAGTTGGCTAATTTGATGGGTTTTCCATGTCCACATCTTGGGTCTCCCAGACCACTATTTACTGGAGACTCTCGTTGTTTTCCACCGGTGAACCCTTGTCGTTTTCCGCCGGTGAATCCTCTGCTATCATTTCGTGGATGTTGCTTCTTTTTGGATTTTGTAAACGATCATTTACAGCAGCTCTGTTTCCTTGGTATCCGTTGTCGGGTCGGCTGCTGCATTCTCATATCCGATGTCCCACTTTTCTATACCTCAGGCAGCGTTTCCTGTTCATTCTTCTGGCGTATTCTTCCTTAGACAGGTTCAGAGCAGGTCCTGCTCTTGATTTGTCTAACTCTATTGGCTTGCCTGGTGGTAATGCTCGACTTTCTCCTCGAGTTGCTTGTGGTTTGATGGTCCCGTTCACATTCCTAAATGATTGGACCACCCTGTGCGCTATAGTGTTTTCCGAGTTGCTTCGAACTATGTTTGATTTGCTTTCTTTATTGATTGCCCATCTTGCAAATCGTTCGGCTGTCGTATAGCTCAAGTCCGAGATTCTCCATTCCTCTCGGAGTCTCTCACTGCAGTTTCTCAGGAGCATGATGTAGAGAGTAGCATCATCAAACTTGGCCTCGTATTCCAATAGTCGGCATTCATTTCAGTATGCCGAGAATGTTTGTTTTCGTTGTTAGAGTTTTTCTAGCTTTTGTCTTGCTGTTTCTTTGGCGTTGGGATCTCCGAATAATTCGAAGAGTGTCGCCTTGAACTCTTCGTATTTAACCCATTCTCTCTACTTCTTTCCATCTTGGCAAGGCATGATCCATTGTCCCGCAAGTCCCCTGAGTAGAGGTTCCATGTATGGAATCTTGATCTTGTCATGGTGATCTCCATATCCCTTGACGGCAAAATATCCTTCACATTGCGCTAAGAATATTCATAGCTTGTCTTCACCTCCTGCACATGTGTCGGGCTCCTTTGCTTTCGGTCGTTGGACATTTTCTTGCCCTGTATTTCGTGTGGCTGCGAGAAATGCCTGAAACTGATTTTCAGTCATTCCAAGAATACTGGTTCCTGGTACCGGAGCAGCTGGGGCCGGTGGCCCGGGTACTGCAGATCCCGACATTGTCTTGGGTCGTGGAGTTCCTGCAGGAGAGCTATCGCCTAGTGATCCTTTCTCTGGGGTTACTGGGCTTGCTGCTCTTGAGGGTTCTGCTGAGACGTGATCTAAGGTGTCGCTGAATCCTCCTAGGTTAAGGTTTTGATTGTCGATGTCGATATCTCCTTGCCTGTCTAGATTGAAGGATGCAGTCTTGTATCGTTTAGCGTTGCACTTAGGTGCCGCTTTGTAATATAACGATCCCTCTCTGGATAGTTAGTTCTTGGCGATGGGGAACGATACTTCTCTTTCTATCTTCTTCTTTCTTTCTCTTACGATAGCTCTGGGCCTCTGCCTACGTTATCGATAGTACAAGACCTTTGTCTTCTATCAGGAACACCTATTGTAAGCTTTCTCTAACGCGTCTCCATGAAGAACCTTTCTTGGCATAACAATAATGGTGCAATAAAGATAAAAATCGTAAAGATTTTTTATATTTGTTAAAGTAATAAGTAGGAAAAGTACTTAGAACAAAGTGTGAAGAACCTATCTTCCTCGGCCACCTCGGCCTTCTTATATAGTATTCTTCCCGCTCGTAATCATGTGACATAAAGTGGTCACATGTGCGAAACCAAATCATAACAAACTAGTCATGTGACCAAAGTGATCTCATGCTCAAAACCCATGACCTCATAGCGAGGTCATGTACAAAAACTCATAAACCAATCATAACGCAATAAACAAGTCATATGACTCGACTGAGTCATATGCGCGAAACCCATGACCTCATAATTAGGTCATGTGTGAAACATAAATCATATGCACAAGGCTTACCCGCAAGGCACATTTGCAAGGCATACTCGCCAAGCGCACGTCCCATGACTCATACTTGAGCCATGTGCAAAAGCATCACAAATCCCACACATAACAAATCATATAACTCGAATGAGTTATATGCGCAAAACAACAACATACCTGTGACTCATAACCATGTGTCACGTGAAACCTTTTCCATGCCAAGCCACGTTCGTGACAGTGGCTGAGCCCATGGCTGGCTGGGGTAACGCCTCTGATGACATCCCTCCTGTAGCGGTGGGTGGTGATAAGAGTAGCCCGTTTACTCCTGTTACTAGACTTACACCTCGGGGTGGGAAGAGGAAGACAAACAAGAAGCGATGGGTCAAACGAGACCAGACCTCACCTGTGCCACTTGTCCCCGACTTGGAAGGGTCATTGCCTTCACCGATTTGCTATTGCAAACTGGCTACTACAGAGTCTATGGCAGGTTCGCTGTTTGCGGAGGTAGCTGAGGTATTGGAGGAGGGGTTGAATACCTGGGCATGTTTGGTCAAATGCTGACGGCTTGGGGACTATCTCGTTCTAGTTGCTTCTGTGGAGGATTTTAGGCTGCACTGCTGGTGTGGTGCCCCCCTGATTCTCTATGATGGTTCGTACCCCCTTGGCTAGGGAGCCCTAGTCCTGTAAGTTGGCTTTCCCTCAGGTCTACATGCTTGGGTGTTGGGTATTTCTTTTGTTTGGGAATCAGGATGGATGCCGGAGTGGTCGGTGGGGTGTTCCGGGATCATTGAGTGCGGGCTTTCTGGTAGGTTTCTATTGTGGAGGAGGTTTTTACGGGGTCACATTCAGGAGGTGGTAGTGGAATTTTTGTATTTTGTATGGGCAACTTGGCTGGCGGGTAGACTGGGCTGAGGGGGACTTTTCTTTACCGTTGATGGCTTTGTATTTAGTGTTCATGTTGCGGCATAGCGTGGGCATGTTAGAGGTAGGGGGTTAGAGGTTTAGTTAGTTCGTAGTAAGTGGTATTCGGGGTGCAACAACCTGGGAGCCTGGTCCTGGGGCTTGTCGTATGCCAGTGTTGGCGGTATGAGTTTAAATAAAATTAGATTGAATTCTAAGTACTTTTCCTACTTATTACTTTAACGAATATAAAACCCCTTTATGATCTTTATCTTTATTGCAACGTTTATAGTTACGCCAAGGAAAGCTCTTCATGAAGAAGAGTTAGAGAAAGCTTATGATATGCGTTCCCGATAGAACACAAAGGTCTTGTACTATCAGTAACGTAGGCAGAAGTGTAGTACTATCGTAAAACTAAGGAAAGAAACAGAAGTATTGTTCCCCATCGCCAAGAACTAACTATCCAAGTAGGGATCATTTCATTACAAAGTATCACCTAGAACGACGCTAAACGATACAAGATGGCTTCCTTCAACCCAGACAGGGAAGAAGATCTCGACATCGACGATTAAAGCCTTAACTTAGGGGGATTTAGCGACATCCTAGATCACATTTCAGCAGAGCCCTTGAGGGCAGCAAGTCCAGTAACCCCAGAGAATGGATCACCAGCCGATAGCTCGTAAACAGGAACTCCACGACCAGAAAGGATGTCGGGATCAGCAGTACCAGGGCTACAAGCCCCAGCTGCTCCGGCACCAGGTGCCAACATACTTGGAATGATTGAAAACCAGTTTCAGACATTTCTCGCAACAACACGAAACATAGGATAAGGAAATATCCAACGACTAAAAGCTAAAGAACCCGACACATATGAGGCAGCCGAAGGTAAGTTATAAATATTCTTAGCACAATGCGAAGAATATTTCTCTATCAAAGGATATAGAAAACATCATGATGAGATCAAGATTCCCTTTATGGAATCTCTGTTAAGAGAACTTGCTGGGCAATGGATTATGCCATTCCAAGATGGAAGGAAACAAAGGGACTGGGTTATCTATACAGAATTCAAAGCGGTCCTATTCGAACAATTTGGCGATCCAAATGCCAAAGAAACCGCAAGACGAAAGTTGGAGAAACTCCAACAAGGAAAACAGACATTTTCAGCATACTGGAATGAATGTTGACTATTAGAATACAAAGCAGAATTCAATGATGCTACTCTCTATATCATTCTGCTAAGAAACTGTACTCAAACTCTACGAGAACAGTGGGGAATCTCTGACTTATGCTATACAACTTCGGAACAATTTACAAGATGGGCAATCGATAAGGAAAGCACACTAAACATGGTTTGAAACAATGTGGAAAATACCATCGTGCATAGAACAGTTGAGTCGTCCAGGAATACGGATGGAACTTTCTGACCACAAGTAACGCGAAGCGAGAGCAGAACGTTACTGCAAGGCAAGCCAATGGAATTGGACAGAACAAGATCAGGACTAGCCTTGAACCTATGCAAGAAAGAATATGCTAGGAGGATGAATAGAACCCCATGCCTGAGATGCGGGAAGGCAGGACATCAGATAAGGGAATGCTGAAGTCGACTAAACAATGGATACCAAGGAACTAAGGCAGCTGGAAACAATTGTTCCAATTTCAAAAGAAAACCAACATCCGCGAGATAATGACCGAGGACGTATCGGTAGAAAAGACGAGAATCCCTAATAAATGGTACTCTGAGAGACCCAAGATGTGGACCTGGAAAACCTATCAAGTTAGCGAACTACTATAATGTACTACACACGCAAAGGGGAGAAGAAGACGGAGATCATGTGATGATCAAGACGAAGATACACAACAAAAAGCATCAAGAACAATGATATATGCTATGCTCGACTCCGGAGTGACCGAAGATTTCATCAATAAAGCAATTTGTGACAAATATAGACTTCATACCAAAAAAGCAAAGAAAGCGAGACAAGTCTACCTAGCGGATGGAAGGCCAAGTGCAATGGACATCCTAACCCATACAGTGACAATACCTATGGACATTGACAGCCATAGGGAAATGGCAACTTTTCAGATAGCAGATCTCAAGAACCAGGAGATAGTCCTAGGGATGCTATGGTTACGAAAACATAACTCGACGATCGATTAGAACGAGAACAAGATAACCTCTACTAGCGAACTGTTTGCGATACCATGTCTCAACCATTCACTGGTGGTCCACTCGATACCGATAGGAGAAGTGGAAGAAGAAACTTTGTATGCAAAGTTCGCTGAGATGTGACAAGATAAGAGAGTCCAGATACAAAAGCTGGACCAAGGGGCAAAAGTGCCTACCAAGGGTTCCAAAGAGGCAGCAGGACACGACCTGTATACTAATAAAGGAACCAAGATACCTGCCAACGGGCGGGCAATGATCACAACAGGAATAGCCAGCGGACTATGAGAAGGCACCTATAGAAGGATAGCACCCCGCAGTGGTCTAGCAGTTAAACATCGACTCATAACCATGGCGGAAGTGATCGACGCTGATTATACAGGTGAAATCAAAGTGGTCTTGGCCAACCTGGCTCAAGAGGACTATGAAGTCCAGAAAGGCGATCGAATTGTACAGTTGATTATTGAAAAAATCAACGAAGAGGATCTATACGAAGTAGATCAACTGGAAGAAACTACAAGGGGAGACAAGAGATTTGGAAACACAAACCAAAACCAGCCTGATACAACAAAAAGAACTGAGATCAAGGAGATTACAGTACAAGCCTTTAGATGGTACTATCGAAGAGGAGATACAACAGGAATTCTCAAATAGACATATGAAGATGAAAAAGCGGTCCTAGCGAAAATCAACATCAGCATGGAACTAGCAATCTAAGACAAGAAAAACCAATGCAAAAAAAGATGGAAAGAATTGATACCAAAAGAATATCATTAATTCACGAATCTATTCCAAGAAGAGGAAGCTACGGAGCTACTATCTCGAAGACCAGGAATTGACCATGAGATTCAGCTGGACAAAGCTGAGAAAACGGGAAAACCAAAAGAAATTCCCTACAAGAAGTTTTACCCACTAGGAGAAGTGGAGCTCGAAGAACATAGAAAGTATATCGAGCAAAACCTAAAACGAGGATGGATCAGAGACTCCTTCGCATTAGGAGGATCTCCCATAGTATTTGTCAAAAAGAAAGATGGAAAGATGAGACTCTGTGCAGACTACAAAGCCCTCAATTCGGTTACCAAGAAAAATCGATATCCACTACCTTTAATTAGAGAAGCACTGGATAGACTAGGGTCAGCAAAATACTTCACCAAGCTCGACATCAAGGACACAGACCATAATATACGCATTAAAACAGGAGACGAATGGAAGACTACATTCACCTTAAAATATGGAATGTTCGAATACTTGGTTATGCCTTTTATGCTAACCAATGCACCGGCTTCATTCCAAAGATAGATCAATGGATCAACAAGGTACTCAACAAGTACCTCGACATATATTACATTGCATAATTGGATGATGTACTCATTTACCTGGAAAACATGCAACATCATCAGAAGGATGTCAGCAATATCATAGCTGCAATACAAGGATCAGGACTGAAGATCAAACCAATGGAATGTGAATTCCATAAAGAAAAAACCGAATACCTTAGATTTATCATCAATCAGAGCGGGGTCAAGGTCGACCCAGTCAAAACATGAGCAATATGGGATTGGGCCAAACCAAACAACTCAATGGATGTTCAATGCTTTATGGGATTCTGCAACTTTTATCGATTATTCATAGAAGAGTTTAGCAGGCTTGCAAAACCACTCTATAACCTGACCAAGAAAGACAAGAAATAGAAATGGGTAGAAACAGAACAAAAAGCATACGATGCCATCTGGACACATCTGACATCAGCATCAATACTGATACATTTTGACCCAAACCGAAAGACAATGATTGAAACGGATGCCTTGAAGTATGTATATTCAGGCGTACTATCGCAACAATGCGAAAATGGAAAATGGAGGCCAGAGTCTTACCGATTTAGGACAATGACCCCTGCAGAATGCAACTACGATATTGCAAATAAAGAACTATCAGCAATAGTTTAAGCATTAAAGGAATGGAGGAGATACATTCTGAACAATGACCATCTGGTCTGAGTTCTAACCGACCACAAGAATCAGGTCCTGTTCAAGACTACGAAGGAATTGAACGACCGCCAAATAAGGTGGACGGAATACATCAGCAAATACAACTTCAAAATTGAATACTGACCAGGCAAAGAGAGTGGAAGGCCAGACACTCTCACAAGGATAGCAAGCGACAAACCATAAATAAAAGAAGACGAAAGAATCAAACAAAAAATATGAACACTATTACCAAAGCCCTACTTCGAGGCAATAGAGGTTATCCAATTCACATCAACAGAAGAAAAGGAAATCGAGAAGGAAAACGAAAGAGATAAAACAATTCAGGCAATAAGAGAAGCATTGGAGGAAGGAAAAAAGGAGATGAAAGGAATCGCTCTTAGTTTAGGCCAATAGGAGGATAGAAACATGTGGTACAATGGAAAACAATAGATTCCTGAAGAAGAAAAGATCAGGATAGACATCATATGACAACACCACGATATCCGAATAGCAGGACATGGAGGAACTGCGAAAACTACAGAATTCATCATGAGGTCATTCTATTGGTCAGGACTGCGTGAAGATGTCAAAAGATATGTCAAGAATTGCGACATAGGCCAAAGGATGAAAATGGCTAAATATGCAGCATACGGATTACTGAAATTGAACGAAGTTCCTGAACAACCATGGGAAACAATAACTATGTATTTCATCATGGACCTACCCTTATCAGAGAAATGTGATAGCATCCTGGTCATAGTAGATCGTCTAACCAAAATGAGTCATTTCATTCCAGTCAGAAAAGATATGAATACAAGGGATTTTATACAAACATTCTTCTGAGAAGTCTTCCGACTTCACGGCCTCCCAAAGAATATCATTACTGACTGATGTAACATGTTCGCAAGGTGCTAATCACGTTATCGGTAAAGATACGATAGTTGGCAGGTGGCCTGCTCTTCCAGAGAGGAGGCGAGAGCTGAGAACTAAAGGAGGCTTCGAGGGTGTACTGAGGAACAAAGAAGTAACCGTTCAACCAAGTATATTGAAATACTATCTGTCGAAGTCTGCCCTTTCTATCGTAGAAACAGGCGGTCTTTAAATACACAAATCTGTTCATGTCTCAACATGAACGAAACTAATCAAAGGTATCAATCGATACACTTTGGTAAAACTCTTTAAGTGTCAAAGCAACACTTGAAACAAAACATAAAACAAAACCAAGTATCAAACGATACTTAAAACAAACCAAGTATCAAAGCGATACTTAAAACAAAACATAAAACAAAACCAAGTATCAAAGCGATACTTAAAATAAAACATAAAACAAAACCAATAACCGAGTACCCGTACCGGTTAGCAGTTCCCCAAAACAAAACAACTGTTTAAAACAAACAAAACCTAATAATCATCAAAAGCGGATTCTGAGAAACTCATGGCTTCAGTTTCCGCTAAAAACTCTTCATCATAAGTATCACACCAGGGACAAGAGGAAACTCCAAGGAAACACTTAGACTCGAAGAAATCTAAGTCGCAGTAATCACGAATACCAGATTCATGCTGTACATCAACCCAAGCATGATCGCAATCAGGACAGTAGTCAATCCAGAGGATTTCGAAATAGTTTTCAAGTTGGATAACATTGCGGTTCAACAACAGTCCAACAATCTGTTGTCGCTGCCTCACATTGAGCTCCACATAGTTTGACATCGTTATGGTATTCGGATGGTGATTGGTGACTAGATAAGGTTGTCGAGGGCCTGCTCCATAGCTTGATTCTCCTCATCGCTGCTTTCGAAATCTGACTCAAAGTATGGTGCCCAAAATCCATCTCTAGCTTTAAGTTCTGTGTGCCATCGCTCAGTTTCTGGCATTGTAGGTGTCCAGCACATGGTGATATAATTGATTGTTGGGGGGAGGGATTCGTTTGGCATGTTGTCTTTCCACCATCCGTTTACCATATCCATAGTGTGCTCCAGTCCTTCCAGTGGTTCCCAACTGTTTTCGCTCGTTGGATATCCTTTCCATTTGACTAAGAATTGATCATTTCCATGCCAAAGGCGGTGGTCTCGGATTTCTTCAATTTCCCATTCATCTTTCTTTTCAATGATGATAGGTGCAGGTCGAGAGTGGGCCCTTCCAGGGAACTTGGAGTCGTCATTTGGGTGGAATCGTTTGACAGCAGAGGTATGGAAGACTGCAGTATTGCGGCGGTACATACGTCCATCCATCTGGACAGTGTAATTCTCTGTATGCTTGTCAAAGGATATGACTTTGAAGGGTCCGTGCCATCGGGGTTGCAATTTCTTGCTGCGTCCAACATTGGTAATGAACATATTACCGTGTACCATGAGCATATCTCCTGGCGAGATGGGGACATGTTTGTATCGTCGTTTCTGGGCAGTAGTGGTGCTTCGGAATCGGGCAGCCTTGACAGCTTGGAAGGCATCGTTCCGAATTGCTTGGTGGCGGTTTAGATGGTCATCAGAGGCAGGGACTGAGGAGTTCTTGAAGAGGGTTGTAGGTAAGAGAGGATATTGGCGGCCAAAGACTGCCTTGTATGGTGACATTCCCAAGGTATCTGAAAATCCAGCATTGATATATACCGCGAGCTCAACAAGGGCTGGTTCCCAGTTGGTTTGTCGTTCATTGATCATATTCCTAATTCCGGTTTTGACTTCGCGAATCTTTCTTTCTGCTTGGCCATTTGTCTCATGATGTCCAGGGGCAGCCATAATGTGGTTTATTCTGAGAGAGGTCAATGTTTGCTTCCAGAATCTGGCAGTAAAGCGGGGATCAGCATCACTGACAATAGATAAGGGGTACCCATGGGGGGTAAACAAGTATCGTTGTAGGTTATTTCAGGTGTCTTTGGAGGAGTCGGTAACCTTCATTGGTATTAACCAGGTGTATCCAGAGAATCAATCCACAGCTACCAAGATGGTGTCATATCCGGCGGATTTGTTGAATGGTCCTGCGAAATCGATGGCATATGATTCGAATATTTCACATGGTAGTTGGAGGGTCTGTGCCTTTCCTTCAGGTAGTTGTGTTCGCTCCTTGTTTGCCTGGCAGAGTTCACATTGTTTGACAAAATCGCGGAAGTCCTTTCGTATTTCAGGCCAGTAAACATATTCTGAGGCATATTGAAGGTTGCGGTCTGCACTGTGGTGTCCTTTGTTGTGAATCTCGAATATGACATATTCTCTAATAGTCATTCCATTGAACATATGGCCTTTTGGTATGTATAGGCAATGTTCACCGTAACGGGTGCTGGTAATGACCATTCTGTTGGATATGTTGTAGGGGGCGAGGTCTCCATGCCTGGAGCTATCCATGGCTTTGAAGTAAATCGGGTCATGGCGGTATCCTGCTATCATTTGGCTTCGGAAGGAGGAAGTTAATTCTTCTGTGGTCGATCTAACATCTCGCTCATCCTCGATTAGGGATCCTCTTGTTGGTTCGATAGGGGCTTCCTCTTCCTCAAAGGTTTCATAGAGTTGACGCCGATGCTCGGGAATAGTAGGGGGTATGACCGAAATAATGGTTTCATTGTTATATACTCGTAAGAGTCCACTATATAGTGGTCGTGAGTCGATTATGGGAGGAGAGGATGGTGGGGCTGACTGTGGGGGGTGTAAATAGGATATTGCATCCACATAGACTGCTGCTTGTTCGAGTTCTTCAAGACCTTGGTATCGTGTTGGAACAGGATTAAGGGTATGAGGAGGTTGGGTCGATCCATCTTCATTGATCATCTCTGCTGCTCCTTCTACGGTGTCGAAGCTGGCGTCTTTGGAATTGTCAGCAGGCATATAGTACGGTCGCTGGTATCTGTTGCCGAACTTGATCTCAGTCTGGTGAAAAGGGCAGGTGTTGTGATAACAGTGGGACCAGTGGAGTCTGCTTTGTTCAAGTTCATGAGGAGGTGTGGTGCAGAGCGTGCAATTGTCTTTCCATTCTTCATCAATGTCCTTTCCTTGTTCCGTTCCGGCAGCTCTGTACATGGTGTAAGAGAAAGGATTGGAGGGAGCGGCAGAGCTGGCGGTAGCCATTGATGGTTCTTGTTCATAGGAGGTGTCGTCAGAGCTGTCGCTCACTTTGTCTTGTGTGGTCGTGAACGAGAAGGGGTTCTGCGATGTCTTGATTCTCATATAGGCGGGAGAGAGCATCAGCTAAATAGTTCGTTCTTCCAGGGGTATAGATGACTTTTGCATCGTATTTGCTGATTTCACCTATCCATCTTGTTCTTCTTCTTCCGGGTATCCTTTCTGTTTTAAGATTGGTGAGGGGTTGGTGGTCGGTAACAATAGTGAAGGTATTGCCCATCAGGTTGTGATTGAAAGCGGCGTGAGTATCAATTACAGCAAGAGCTTCCTTGTCTGTTGTTCCATAGTTCATCTGTGAGTTAGTAAACTTCCTACTGTGTAATGCCGCCGGTCTTGCTGTTTCATGGGAGGCCCCTTGTCCAACCCATACTCCAACTCCTACATCCGATGCATCAGTAATCAGCCATATCGGTTCTGGTTTACTATAGTCGATAGGTTGAATAACGTTGGCGTTTTTAATCAATTCCTTGATGTTGGTAAAGGTTTGGTCATTAGTGTGGGTCCAAACAAATTCTGCATTGCCGGTAAGGTTTGTGAGTGGCGCTGTCACAGTGGCGTGGTGTGGGAGGAACTGGGAAATATAGTTGACTAATCCTAGGAATCGCATGAGTTCCTTTTGATTCCGGGGTGTTGACCATTCCGTTAAACAGGCTATTTTTCCAGGCGCTGCATGTATTCCTTCATCATCTATGACATGTCCTAGGATATCGAGTTTATCGGCAAACAGAATTGACTTGTTTCTACTAGCGTAGAATTTAGCTTCCCTTAGTTTGGTGCAAACCAGTCCTATGTGGTAGGCATGTTCTATTTCAGTGTTCGAGAAGATGAGAATATCATCCATGTAAACCCAAACAAAATGGTGGAGGTATTCGCTTAGGAGGTTTTCCATAATTCGCATAAAGGTGGCGGGCGCATTCATATCGCCTTGTAACATAACTCGGCTAATGAAACTTCCGAAGGGTGTTTTGAAACTGTTGTAGCGTTCGCTTTCTGGATCTAACCTTGCTTGGAAGTAGGCATCGCTTAGGTCAATCTTACTTCGGAATCTAGCCCGTCCAACTGCATTTAGGATCTGGGTTTAGTTTGGGATAGCCGAGCTGTCCATAACCGTGTTTTCGTTCCGTAGCTTGAGATCAACCAAGGGGCGGATTCTTTTTCCATCTGCTTTGGGTTGAACAAACATAGGAGCGGCACCTGGGGCTTCTGCCCGGTAGATGACTCCTCTTCTTTGTTGTTGATTGATCCAATCACAAAGTGGGCCTTTGTATACGTCAGGAATAGAGTAGGTGGGTTGGTTCTTGAGATTGGAGGGGTCTCGGAGGCGGATGTGGTGGTTCACTTCTCTCATAGGTAGTAGTTCTTGGGGTATTTGATCAGGAAAAACATCAGAGTACTCATCCAATAGTAGTAGTGCATTTGCTTCACAGACTGCGGCTCGGTAGTCTCCGCTTGTTGGTTTGCATGAGAGTCTGGCCTTCTGGTCTGGGAAATCGATGGTTGATTCCCCACACCTGATTATAGCTTTATGGCGGTTCAGGAATGGCATACCTATTAGGGCATGGTATTTGGCTAGATTTCCAACCAGCATTTCCTGGGAGGGTAGGACTGCGGGACCAAGTCGAATAGTCGCACTACAGGTTTTATGGCTTGTGGATCGTGATCCCTTTACTGCTATATTGACTGGTATAGGTTGGTTAAGGTCTCGAGTTGGAAGTCCATGGACAGAGACGAAGGTATTACTGATCATATCTCTTCCGATTGCACCAGTGTCGAATAGGACTCGGGCCCTTTTGCCATTGATCAGGATAGTACCTTCCAGGGCGGTGTGTGCTTTGAATGTAGCCGGAGGTCAGACACTGTTGCATTCCACATCAATATATCCGATATGGATTTCTTCATATTCACTGGATTGGGTGTCATCGCTTTCAACATTGTTGGCCGATGCCTCTTGCTTGATTGCCTTTCCTTTTCCTTTCTTTGTAGGACAGTTCTTCGCCATGTGTCCTGTTTTTCCACATTCAAAACATTCTCCTTTTTGCCGTCTCGATACTTTGGAGGACTTTGTTTTCTTCTTGAAAACCCGTGGGGTATCGTCTTCAGTGTTGCTGGAGGCTTTGCTTTGTGGCTGGCTGTTCCTACTGGAGGATGTCTGTGTTTTGTAGGCCTTGGTCTCATGGAGGATGGCATCCTTCCGTTCTGCTCTTGCAATTATTACTGCAATATCATCGCCGTCTTCCTCGAGTGGTTCTACTTCTCGCCGGAGGGTTGGGTGCATGGTGTCATAGAATCGTCGCTTTAGAATGTATGTGGAGATACTTCCTCTCCCCATCCGGTCCTTATACATCATTAGGTCCGTAGCCACATCGGTGATTTGGTTGACATGCGTTCCGTTAACTTGCTGGAGCTGGTTGAATTTGTTGTATAGGAGGTCGTTGGTTATAGAGGATTGGAATCGTCCTTTCAGGTAATCGAGAACTGTAGATCCTCTTAATCTTACATTCCCGCCGAAATCCTTATAGCATTGGTGGTATGCGTCAGTTGCCTTTCCTTTGCAAAAGGATCCAATGATAAGTCCGGTTGTAGGGTCTTCCACATCCTTTCCTTGTAAGAGTAGGAAGTGTGAGAGTTCTGTAGCCCATTGTTCAAAGGCTTCAGGTTTGAGGTCTTTTCCTTCTCCTGTGAACTTTGCTGGGAGGTGGAGTTTAAATTTAGGGGGTTCAAATGCTGCGGGTATCTCCTCTTCTTCAGGCCTTGCCCGAGATTTCCCTCCTCCAGAAGGCCCTCCTCCTGTGCTAGCCATATCTGATTCGCTACGAGATTTGGGATCGTTTGGAGGTTCAAAGGATGACTTCTTTGCTGGAGTAGAAGGGAATTCTCCTGGAGGTTGTGTATCTTCCGTGTTTGCAGGATTGCCCGGCTCTTTAGCAGAGCGCTGGGGTTGTTTCTTCCTTGTAAGGTCTTGCCGTGGGATTTGCTTCCCACTCCTGGTCGTCAAAGACTCTATCTTGGGTTTGAGAGGAAGCCAAATGTGCAGTGATTCTGCCGCTTCTCTCCGCTAGCGTTCTGAGGTGGATATCGATAGGTTGATCAGGCCTAAATCCGGGGACAGGTTCTTAACCACTTGCTGAGGTTAAAAAAATGTAATGTGTTCGCAAGGTGCTAATCACGTTATCGTAAAGATACGATAGTTGGCAGGTGGCCTGCTCTTCCAGAGAGGAGGCAAGAGCTGAGAACTAAAGAAGGCTTCGAGGGTGTACTGAGGAACAAAGAAGTAACTGTTCAACCAAGTATATTGAAATACTATCTGTCGAAGTCTGCCCTTTCTATCGTAGAAACTGGCGGTCTTTAAATACACAAATCTGTTTATGTCTCAACATGAACGAAACTAATCAAAGGTATCAATCAATACACTTTGGTAAAACTCTTTAAGTGTCAAAGCAACACTTGAAACAAAACATAAAACAAAACCAAGTATCAAACGATACTTAAAACAAACCAAGTATCAAAGCGATACTTAAAACAAAACATAAAACAAAACCAAGTATCAAACGATACTTAAAACAAACCAAGTATCAAAGCGATACTTAAAACAAAACATAAAACAAAACCAATAACCGAGTACCCGTACCGGTTTCAACTGAGGAACATTGTTCACATTAGGACTGTGGAAAAAAGTAACTGGAGAAATGAGGATACAAAACAGGCTGAGCATAGCATTTCACCCACAAATGGATGGACAAATGGAATGAGTAAACGCAATACTTGAATAATATTTATGGGCCTATGTCAATTACCAACAGGATAATTGGTACAAACTGCTATCAATGGCCGAATTCGCATACAACAATGGTAAACAAGAAACAATTGGGAAACACTCTTGTATGCGAAGTACGGACAACATCCACAAAGTCAGGCCATATATCATATGATTAACAGTATAATATTGGATAAAACAGACATGGGAAAACTACATGGGACATTACAATACGAAATGAGTCAAGCACAACAACGGTAAAAAGAATAATACGATAAATACTGAAGACCGGATCCAACCATACAACCGGGAGATATAGTGTGGCTAATATCACGCAATATCCATACGCTGCGATCAATAAAGAAATTGGACTACAAGAAAATCGGGCCATTCGAGATACTGGAAAGAAAGGGCAACTGAGCTTATAAACTCGACCTTCCCCCCTCAATGCGAATACACAACATATTCCACATCTCACTCCTCGAATCGCACAATGACAATAAGTTTCCCTTACAAACAATTATTCCTCCTCATCAGATTGAACTCAATGGAGAACAAGAATACGAACTCAATGAGATAGTTGATTCTCGCTTCTTCTCTGGAAATCTACAATACTAAGCCATGTGGACTGGTTAATTACCAGAACACGATAAAACTTGGTACTCCGCATGCAACTTCAAAAATGTACAAGATGCTATTGCAATCTTCCACCAGCGATACCCAGGCAAGCCCGGCCTAGGTAACGATCACATTCAACCAAGACAAAGGTGAGGAAAAGCCTTCTGCGTCATTGTAACAACATGAGGGCTCTGACGATAGTCCCCGCCAAATCACACCAACCAGCACCGAATATTCATTCACAAGGCTGGCCGATGAAGAACTCAAGGAAAGGGAAAAACAAGCACAGCATAATGCCATGTCATGGGCGGTATGCTACGATGATAGATGTTCCATACACTATGGGGACATGGAAGGCTGGGGGTGGTTTCCAAGAGAATACCAAAAGAATGGTCCGTGCCCGGACCATGCCTTAAAGCACTGGAAACAGTACTTCAACAATACTTACAAGATCCATAGGATGAAGAAAATCACTGCAGGATACTACCCACAGAAGGATGGAACAAAGAAAGAGTTGGATGGAAAGGATGCTATAATATGGCAGAGGACTAGGGCCTCGAGGGTGAGGCCCAGGGAGGGGGGAGCCCAAATTTCATCTACAGAAACAGAACTGGATACCAGAAGCCTGCATAGGCAAATCAGAGGATTCTGGGAACAGCTTGGCCAGGCCAAGGCCACAATCTCAGCAAATGAAAAAACAATCACAGAGCTAAGACAGGTAAATGACAGTCAATGGCACACAATCGAGATGGCAAACCTCACCTTGGAAAAAGTGAGGATAAGATGGCGGGAAGCGGACGACAAGTTCAATAGGCTTCGAAGGTCCATGCGTTCAGCAGGACAGGAACTATTGAAACTTTGTGATAAAGCCTGATAGGACTCAGGCTTAGAGAGAGAGGAGCTAATGTCACAAACGTGGCTTGGCATGGAAAAGGTTTTCACATGACTCATGGTTATGAGTTATAGGTATGTTATTGGCTCATGCATATGACTCATTTGGGTCACATGACTTAATATATTATGATTTGTTATGTTTTGTACATAACTCGATTATGAGTCATGAGATGTGCGCCTGGTGAGTCTGCCTTGTAAGTGTGTCTTAGGGGTATGCCTTGCATATATGATTTATATTTTGCACATGACCATGTTATGAGGTCATAGGTTTCACGCATATGACTTAGTCGAGTCATATGACTTGTTTATTGTGTTATGATTAGTTTATGAGTTTTCGCACATAACCTTGCTATGAGGTCATGGGTTTTAAGCGTGTGACCACTTTGGTCACATGACTAGTTTGTTATGATTTGGTTTTGCACATGTGACCACTTTGGGTCACATGATTATAGGTAGGAAGAATACTATATAAGGAGGCCGATGTGGCCAAGGAGGATAGGTTCTTCACACTTTATTCTAAGTACTTTTCCTATATATTACTTTAACAAATATAAACCCCTTCACAATCTTTATCTTTATTGCAACGTTTATAGTTATGTCGAGGAAAGCTCTTCACGAAGAAGAGTTAGCGAAAGCTTACGATAGGCATTCCTGATAGAAGACAAAGGTCTTGTACTATCGGTAACGTAGGCAGAGGCCTATTACTATCTTAAGACTAAGGAAAGAAACAGATGAAGGAGAGAAGTATCGTTCCCCATTGCCAACAACTAACTATGTGAGGAGGAATCATTACATTCTCTCCTGTTGCCTCCCCTCGCCCCTTTTCTGCCTCCTCCAATGACTGTTTTATACTTTCTACGTTTACAAAAATAGTATTTAGATCTAGAAGAACCTTCCGCTTCATCTTCTTACTTTCTAATTCATTGATTTGAACTCAGAGGCACTTATTGGTTGTATTGTAATGGGGGCTCCCTCTGGGAAGATGGATCCCAAGGTTGTGACTGCACCAAAATCAATTCTTCCGCAAAGTGAACAAATATAATAAATGTCAAAAGTCTCAAGAGTAGAGTTTGAAGAAACAAAAGGGTAAAACTTAATATCATTAAGCCACAGCTTTTACTCAATTAAGTCCTGATCTTGAGAGGTAGTTGATTGCTAGAGAAGAGGAGAACTTGCATATACTTAAGTAGATTTCATATACTGCCAGTTGCTCCCCATCACTACTCTGTATTCGCGAGCACTCAACTCCCTTGGACTGCCTAGCTAACCTCCACGGGTCGGACCAAAGATCCCCCATAGCGAACTAGACTACTCTTGTGGTTTGCTAACATCCACCTGATAGAAGTATTTTAGCCACTGCATCTATAATGCAACTGCAGGAGTAAACACTCCTCATATTGTGGACCTGTCAGTGGCGAGCTGTTATGCCTGAGTAGATGCGATACCAACTATAGAACTCTCTACCCATATGCACTTAGTCTTCTACAAGAATCCGCAGCTCCTGAACATCTATCTGATTCTACTCTATTCCATATCATTTCGGATGATGGCCACGTAGCTCCCCCAATAGACCCCTTCAGATATTGACTACCAATACGTGCTACCAACAGTCAACCCTCCTAGAAACAGGTCTTATCATGACCTTAGACTAGCGTCTCAGAGTCCCTAACGATTCTCCAATACTATTACACTTTCGGGGCAATGGACTTTGGTTACCTCGTCTACTAGCCTTTAGTAACCTCACATATTACCTGAGACTTCAAAGTAGTATTACTCTATCAGTTCTGGTCTGTTTTACACGAAACCACCTGGAGACCATTCTCCAGGTTCACCTCTACCTCCTTATATATCCTGGGGACAGCCTCCAGTCGGACAGACGGCGAGAATGTATATGGTGTTATAAGAGCATCTCCACCTGAAGATATTTACTAGGCTTGCAGCAACTCTCCAAGCTGTAGCCCATGACGCCAGGAACTTATAACGGGGCCGGAAGAGGGTGTTAGCCACCACACCTTCAAGTTACAGCTTGTTCGGAGCTCAACTGATTGTGTTGGAGTGATCCGCACAACCTGAAATTTGAACACCCCATGTAGTTTCGCTTGACAAACAATCTAGTAACTTCCCCTGAAGTCCTGCGTAACAAGTTACTTTCAAGGTAGGGTAACTTGGCTCTATAACAGGGTAACCCATAGCCCAAGGCAGGTAACTTTAGTCCTAAGGTAGGATAACAGCACACTGAGTTACCCTACAGAGTAGGGTAACTCTACCTGGACTCAGCAGCCATCGAGTAATTCAGGGTAACTCGCAAATTGACTACTTAGGTTACCCTACTGAGTTGGGTAACTACCGCTTCTTACTAGTATCCGTATACTTCTTAGTATGGTATAGTATGCCCAACTGAGGTATTTAACCAACAGTACCTCTAGCTGGTAGACTATAGTCTACCACCATTCCTACGATGGTAGTCGCTTGATACCGTTATAGGTATAGGTTTAGTTAACTGTAATAGTACCCCGTGGAGTCTCGTTACATGTATGTAAGATGCTATCTCTAACAGTGACTTCCTCGAGTACTTTTTGAACGTTCTGGAAAACAGTTCGTTGATCTTATATCAATGGACCCAACCTCTGAACAGCATAGTGGATGTCTTGGGAGTGTTTGGGAGTTCTGAGAAGAGCCTCAAAGTCACTTGCATGGGATTGCTTTGGTGTAGAGGGGGGGTGGACGGCAGGAGGTTAGACGGCAGGAGGTGGGGAAGTAGAATATGCAATTTGTCTAGTAGTGACTTTATGAAGTTGAGAGGAGTTAAGGGTTTTACTGGGATTACAAGGAAAAAGGCCAGCAGCAGACCAGCCTGCTCGTAGAGTCCGAGTTGTAAAGGTTTGTGCCTAGGCTTTTTGATAGGCTTCAACAAATCGGCGTTTCTTTACTAGAGCAGCATCATCAAGATGAATGAGATCAGCTATTTCTTTGCAGTAGCATGACTTGAGTGGTGACAATGTACCTAGATCTAGCTGTTGTAGGACATGGCGTGAGTGGGCTGGGAGATATAAGACATCAACCCAGTTCTGTCTGCAAATCCACATAAACTCCACTGTAGCATGGCTCCTATGACCATTCAAAAGTAGAGGACAGTGTGCATTTCGGCCATCAGCGAGAGTGCAGGTAGTTTCTGGAAGAAACACTTCTTGCAGCTAGCGTAATCCAATATCATTGGAGGTCCAATCTTTGGAAGTGGTAGTAACAAGCCAATCTGGTATGTTCTCAATGGTGAACCATGATGTCTGGATATCCTTTCCCTTAAACATCACTAAAGGCCAGATATGATGTCAGGAGGCATTAATTGCCTCAATGACTGATACCCACTCACAATTTTCAGGGGATTGGATGTAGGTTTGGTGCTTTCCACATGCTCCTAATACCACAGAGTTGGTACAGACACTTAATGCAATACCATACTCATCCATGTTCCAGATATCACTCTGCTGGATATTATAATGAGCCCGAATAGGATCAAACTGCTTGTGAAAGTCTTCAATAAACAGCGGTTGGGTACTCCAAATATGGGCCGACACAATTGACTTGCTAATTAGGCTTGCGATATGTGGGTTGAATTTCATGAAATGGGAAACCCACTTCTTTCTAAGAGGTTTGGTGTTACTGGAATTGAGGAGAATAAGAGTAGCTATTTCTCTTGTCTGGGAGTGTGATTGGGCATATCCACATCCCTCCTGGTCTACAATCCAGTCACACAAACATCTTTCTTGATCTAGTCACAGGGGCTGTTGATGATAATGTCCAGAGCTTGCGGTTGATGCCCCCAAGTAACGACTTTGGAGTGTTGTATGGGGAATAACATATTCTTTCACTGACTTTCTCTCTGAGATGCTATTCTCAATTATTGCTAAGACTAGAGTGATTGATTTCTCCAGGGTATCCATATTGTGGTAGTGCTTGGCAGTATTTTCTGTATGATGTTTGATGCAGAATGTGGTTGATGTTGTAGCCGAAAACTAGGATTGGCTGAAAACCTAGTACATGAGATTAGAATCGGAGAATGTGAAACAAGCTGGGGTTCAGAATATCTCAGAATTTCCGAGGCTGCAGGGGATCTAGTCTGGGATAAAATTGGGGAAAAAGATTCTTTAGCAAAGTTAGGATTGTTCAGACATGGGGGGATAAAGTCAGGTACCAATCCTGAATTCCCAACCTAGTGGGAGCATACCAAGATTTATTTACAGGGAATGTAGGTGAGCACTGGAGTTTTATAGATATAAGCATGGTAGAGGATATCAGCTTTGGGCTAGAATCACTCCAGTACTGCAAGGGTGCAAGAGTGAAGGTGAGCTGGAAATGGAACATAAGCTGGTGTTCTGAATGTCTCAGAGTTTCTGAGGCTGCATAGAGTACAGGCTGGGATACTTGTAGAAGTGGGGCAGAGGATTCCTTGAGAAAGTCATGATCATCTAAATTCAAGGTATCAACTGACGAGGGAGGTGGAAGGCAAGGATAGGATGTACAAGTAAGAGTAGAATGAGGCCAGGCTTCAGCTCCAAATAAAGTGAGAGTGGGAATACTCGTAAGAACATTGTAAGATGCAGCTAAGGGTGTGGGCTCACACAAACATTCCTAGAGATGCGGAGTTCAAGATTGCTCTGATTCTGGGATTCCAGAGGTGGAGTATGGAGTTGAATCCAGGAAGAAGGCGCATGCTAGGGTCCAGAATCGCTCTCAAGTTCTGAGAGCTTATCTGCAGGAGATACAAGGTGGGATGTAAGCGCGGCAGATAATATTGGCTCGGTGTTAGAATTGCTCTGATATTACAAGTGCGTAGTTGGAAGTAGAATCTGAGAGGAAGTACAGGCTAGGGTTTAGAACGTTTCTTAGTTTCTGAGGCAGCAGGAGATACTGGCTGGGATAGAGACGAGCCAGAGAGCTCATTCAGAGAGTCAAGCTCTTCCAGATATTGTGGAGATGTATCCTAGGGCCAGATACCTGTACCTTGTAAGGGGGGAGTTGTTGCTCCTCTGGGTACTGGAAATCCGGTACGAGTACTCATAAGGAAATATTGCATAGGGTTTTGGAAGGAGTTGTGACAGGGTCAATTATCAATCTTCTCACATACTGCAAATTGAGCCCTAATTTAAACTTATATCCTGTTGTAGATTTCAGTGTAGTAATTGTTTTTCCAATGGGCTAGGAGTTCATATTCTGGTTTTCTAAGAGTCAGGTGTCTCTGTTCTGGTTTCCAATTTCTCTTAGCCAGAAATGCCTCATGGGTTTACGTTCCTGATAGGGCTGAGAGGAAATTACAAGTACTCTGTAATTGGGCTATCTTTGCTCTCAATATCACAAATGTGGCTTAATTAGGAAAAGGTTTTCACGTGACTCATAATTATGAGTCATAGGTATGTTATTGTTTCATGTATAAGATCCATTTAGGTCATATGACTTGTTATGATATAATTGATTAATATTTTATACATGACTTGATTATAAGTCAGGGGACATGTGCCTTGCAAGTATGCTTCGCGGGTATGCCTTACACATATCATTTTTTTCTTCCCACATGTGACGACTTTGGGTCATATGACATGTTTATTGTGATATGATTGGTTTATGAGTTTTCGTACATGGCCTTGCTATAAGGTAATGGGTTTTGCACATATGACCACTTTGGCTATATGACTAGTTTGTTCTGATTTAGTTTTGTACATGTGACCACTTGAGATCACATGACTTGGGGCAGGAAGAGCACTATATAAGGAGGTTGGTACAGCCGAGAAGGATAGGCTCTTTACCCTTTGTTCTAAGTACTTTTCCTACTTATTACTTTATGAATATAAAATACCTTTACTCTTTTTATCATTATCACGGCCTTTGTTGCTATTATGATGATGAGAGTACTTTGTAAGAAGTAGAGTAAGAGAAAGCATACGATAAGCATTTTTGATAGAAGACACAAGGTCTGATACTATTGGTAATATAGGCAGAGGCCTAGTACTATGGTAAGACGAAAAGAAGAAGAAGAACAAGAGAAGTATCGTTCCCTGTTACCAAGAACTAACTATCTGAAGGGGGATCATTACATTACAAAGCATCACCTAGTATGACACTAAATGATACAAGACAGCTTTTTTTAATCCAAATAGGAAAGAAGAGATAGACATCAACCACTAAAAGATTAATCTAGAAGGTTTCAGTGACATTCTAGGTCACGTTTCAGTAGAGCCATTGAGGGCAGCAAGTCTAATAATACTAGAGAAAGTGTCACTGGTCCATAGCTCACCTACAGGAACTTTATAATAAAGAAAGATGTCTGGATTAGCAGTACTGAATCTACAGGCTCCGGCCACCGTGGCACCAGGACACCATATCTTAGGCATGATTGAAACCCAGTTTCAGACATTCCTAACATCAACATGAAATATGATGGTGTGACAAGGAATTATCCAAAGGCCAAAGATAAAGATTCAGGCACATACGAAGGAGCTGAAGATAAACTACCAATATTCCGAGCACAATGCGAGGGATACTTCGTAGTTAAAGAATACAGAGAACAACATAATGACATCAAAATTGCTTAAGTAGAATTACAATTAAGGGTACTCACCAGACAATAGATAATGCCCTTCCAAGACAGACAGAAACAAAGAAACTGGGTTACCTATGACGAATTCAAGGTAATTATTTTTGAACTATTTGGTGACCCCAATGCCAAGGAGACAGCAAGGCAAAAGTTGGAAAAACTCAAGAAAGAAAAACTAAAATTTTCAGAATACATGAACGAATGTCGACTACTGGAATATGAGTCAGAATTTAATGATGCCACTCTCTACCTTATTCTGTTAAGAAACTGCAGTGAACAACTACAAGTAGCATGGAGAACTTCTGACTCAAGTTTCAAAATGACGGAACGATTGGCAAGATGGGCTATCGATAAGGAAAGTCGACTAGAAATCGTTTAAATCAATTTGGAGAACACTATAGCATGCAGGATGATTGAATCATCCAGGAACCTGGATAGGACATTCAGACAACAAACAACACAAAGCGAGAGCAGCCCATAGTCACCAGGTATGCCAATGGAATTGGACAAGGCGAGGACAGAACCAGCTCTAAATCTATGCAAAAAAGAATTTGCTAGCAGGATGGATGGGAAACTCTGCCTGAGGTGCAGAAAGGCCAGATATCAGATACGGGAATGCAGGAGCAGGCCGGATAGTGGATATCAAGGTCAAAAGCGGCTGGAAATAATCGCTTCCAATGCCAGAAAAAGAGCAAGATGCAGGAAATGATTGTTGAGGACTTATTGGCGGAAAACAACAAGGGTGTAACAATCCCTCCTTCGATAGTTAGTTCTTGGCAATGGGGAACGATACTTCTCTTCTTTTGTTTCTTGCCTTAGTCTTACAATAGCACTAAGCCTCTGCCTATGTTACCAATAGTACAAGATCTTTGTCTTCTATCGAGAATGCCTATCGTAGGTTTTCTCTAACTCTTCTGCATGAAGGGCTTTCCTTGGCGTAATGATATTGTTGCAATAAAGATAAAGATCATAAAAGTATTTTAGATTCATTAAAGTAATAAGTAGGAAAAGTACTTAGAAAAAAGCATGAAGAACCTATCCTCCTCGGCCGCATTGGCCTCCCTATATAGTGTTCTTCCCACCCGTAGTCATGTGACCCAAAGTGGTCACATGTGCGAAACCAAATCATAACAAACTAGTCATGTGACCAAAGTGGTCACACGCTTAAAACCCATGACCTCATAGCGAGGTCATGTGCAAAAACTCATAAACCAATCATAACACAATAAACAAGGAATATGACTCGACTAAGTCATATGCGTGAAGCCTATGACCTTATAATGAGGTCATGTACGAAACATAAATCATATGCGTAAGGCCTACCTGCAAGGCACACTCGCAAGGCATACTCATCAGGTGCACGTCCCATGACTCATATTTACTCCATGTGTGAAAACATCACAAATCTCACACATAACAAATTATATGACTCGAATGAGTTATATGTGTGAAAGAATAACATACCTGCGACTCATATTCATGTGTCATGTGAAAACCTTTTCCTCGCCAAGCCACATTTATGACAAAGGGTCTTTAGTAAACGGTGGTCTGGGAGACCCAAGATGTGGACCTGGAAAAGGCATTAAGTTAGCAAACTACTACATGGTACTACATACACAACGTGAAAAAGAAGACAGAGATCATGTGGTGATCAAGACAAAGATATACAATAAAAAGCAGGAAGAAATAATAATATGCGCAATGCTTACCTTGGAGGCTACTGAAGATTTTATTGACAAGGAAATCTGTAATAAATACAGCCTCTACTCCAAGAAAGTGAAGGAAGCGAGACAGATTTACCTAGTAGATTGGAAGTCAAGTACAATGGCTCCTATAACCCATATGGTGGAGGTACCTATGAACATTGACAGCTATAGAGAAATGGTAACCTTCCAGGTAGCAGATCTCAAGAACTATAAGATAGTCCTAGGGATGCCATGGTGATGAAGATATAATCTGACCATTGATTGGAACGAGAATAAGATGATTTTTATCAGCGAGCGATGTGCGATACAATGTCTTAACAGTTTACCTGTAGTCTACTTAACACTAATCCGGAAAGCAGAAGAAGAAACTTTGCATGGAAAGTTTGCCAAAATGCGGCAAGACAAGAAAGTCCGGATACAAAGACTGAACTAAGAGGCAAAAGTACCTACCGAGGGTTTCAAAAAGGCGGCATGACATGACCTATATGCTGATGAAAAGACTAAGATACCTGCTAATGGACAGGCAATGATAGCGACAGGAATAGTCATTAGATAACCAGATAGTACCTATGGATGAATAGTACCTCGCAGTGGTCTAGTAGTCAAATATCGACTCATGACCAATACTGGAGAGATTGACATTAACTATATGGGTGAAATTAAAGTGCTCTTAACAAACCTGGCTTAAGAGAACTATGAAGTCCAGAAAGGTGATTGAATTGCACAGTTGATCATTGAAAAGATCAATGACAAAGAACTGCATGAAGTGAACCAACTGGAAAACACTCCAAGAGGAGACAAGGAGTTTGGAAGTACAGACTAAAGCCAGCCTGATGCAACAATAAGGATTGAGGTCAACAAGATCACAGCCACAGCCTTCCACAAGTACTATTAAAGAGGAGACACTACAGGAATTTACAAATAGCCAGATGAAGACAAAAAAGCGGTTCTATTAAAAATCAACATCAGCACTGAGCTAGCGATTGATGATAGGAAATATCAGAGTAAAACAAGATAGAAAGAATTGATTCCAAAAGAATACCTCAATTTATGAACCTATTCCAGGAAGAAGAAGTGACAGGGTTACGACCTAGGAGATCAGGAATCAACCACAAGATTCAGCTAGACAAGGACGAAAAAACGGGAAAACTAAAGGAAATCTCCTATAAGAAGTTATACCCACTAGGAGAGGCAGAATTCAAAGAACTCAGAAAGTACATCGAGCAAAACCTAAACAGGGGATGGAGCAGTGACTTCTTAGTGTCAAGAGGATCTCCTATGCTACATGTCAAAAATAATGACAGAAAGATGAGACTCTGTGTCCACTACGGAGCCTGCAATTCGGTTACCAAAAAGGATTGGTATCCGCTATCTTTGATTGGTGAAGTATTGGACAGATTACGGTCAGCAAAATACTTCACCAAATCCGACATCAGGACACATACTACAACATACAAATCAAAGTAGGAGATGGATAGAAAACCACATTCACCTCACGATATAGAATGTTTGGATACTTAGTCATACTCTTTGGGTTGACCAATATACCAGCTTCATTCCCACGACAAATCAACAAAGTACTTAACAATTACCACGACATATATTGTATTGTATACTTAGATGATGTACTCATCTATTCAGAAAACATGCAATAACATCAGAAATATATCAGCAACGTCTTGGCCGTAATACAAGAATTGAAAATGAAGATCAAACCAACGAAATACGAATTCTATAAGGAAGAAACCAAATACCGCAGATTCATTAACAATCAAAGTGGAGTTAAGGTTGACCCAGTCAAAATGGCAGCAATATAGGACTAGGCCAAACCAAACAACAAGATGGATGTTCAATGCTTCATGGGATTCTGCATCTTTAATCAGAGGTTCGTAGAGGGGTTTAGCAAGCTTGCAAAATCACTCTATAACCCAATGAAAAAAGACAATAGGAATGGGAAGAAATAGAACTGTAAGCATACAATGCTATTAGACCACATCTGATATCGGTATTGATACTTGTCTATTTTGACCCAAACCGAAAAACAATGATCGAAATGAATGCCTCGAAATATGTATGCTCAGGCATACTGTCACAAGAGTCCAAAGACTGGAAATAGAGACAACGCACAAACACAAGTTAATC
>NW_003299117.1:847751-882646 GCF_000151645.1 Tuber melanosporum | reverse complement strand
GTTTGAGACTAATGAGTCTTGATAAACCGTTAGGTAGGAACCAATAACATTACCGATAGTACAAGACCTCTGTCTTTTGTCAGAAATAATTATCGTAAGCTTTCTCTAGCTCTCCTCTATGAAGAGTTCTTTTGGCGTAATAATAATAAAGGTCATGATAATGATAAAAAGTGTAAGGGAGTTTTATATTTATTATAACAATAAGTAGGAAAAGTACTTTGAATTCAATCTAATTTTATTTAAACTTGTACTGCCAACACTGGCATACAATGAGCCCCCACTAGCACAGGGATTCTGCTAACCAGAATACCACTAATTCTAAGCTAACTAAGTCTACAGTCCCATACCTGCCATTCCCAAGTCATGTCCGCACGAGAACTAATTACAAGACCATCAAACAACCCAGGGCCCACCCCGGTCCAAGTCTGTAGCCCCTCTAGTATTAAGCCAACCAGTACTAAGTGTAGTCAAAGCCGAGCAAAAGACCAACCTGACCAGGTCCCTTGTCCAACAAAAATAAAATCACTACTACCCAGTCTGAAAACCGTCCCACAAAGCCTCAACCACAATAGAAAACCAACAACTACACGAACTACAGCTACAGGCGACACAATGGCAGGGAGGAGGCAACCAATATGTCAACCACTTGCACCCACATGCCAGGCCATCGACCTTATGAACTCACTTTGCCAGTTGCCTCTGATGCGCACACCAGTAAGGAGGACCTGTACCTGCTACCTATCCTCCAATCAAAACAACATAAACATAGGAAATACATAGAGGTAGTAATAGACCAAGAAGGTCAATGGGGCCTATCTCCCACTTGTGGTGCTATGCCTCCTCCTGCCAAACCCATAGCCAAACCAAATAAACCAAACAAACCCCATAAAGCCCAGCACGCAAGACTCAAACAAGTCCAACTAGGTGGTTACAACCCACTATCCGCACAGGTGGCGGTCAGCCAGCCAGTCTATTGGAGAGGTTTGCAGCACTCAGTAGCTTCAACCAATAGCTCAAGTCAGACTGGAAACACTTAATTAGACCTCGCCCAACCTGGTGCAGGCCCAACTAGTGCTTCTAGGTGCCTCTCCCCTAACCCAATCAGCCTCCCCCAAGCCTCACACTCCAGGCGCTACAGAGACCATCCAGCCCTCCAGCTACTCAGACAGATCAACCATCTAACAGCTACAGGACAGCCTATACCTAGTCCTGTGAGGCAGCCACTGGTCTTGGCCATACTAACAGAACCCTAACCCCCAGCACTGTGTAGCTGTGGGGGGCCCACCAGCCACAGTTGGGAACTATAAAAGAGGTAACACCAATACCTGAAGGCATCGGCACCAACTATGGCATCCAACCCAGTCAAATAGAAGTTCAACCAAGTCAGGAAAAAGTATGCAGAGCAAGCCAAAGCCGGCCCCGTAGGTCTAGCAATAGGCACAGATGGAACTACGGGCAAGAGGCACCCCCCAAATGACACGACATGAAGGAGGGAGGGCGAGTGAAATGAAGCAAACAAATAGAAGGTAGGCCACACTTGCAATTGGTGAAGCTGCCAACTACAATCTACAACTGAACTATCCAAACATACAGACAACACGAGTGCCTGGCAGCTAATCGTTTCATACCACCCCAGGCAGTAATGAAAATCCACACCAGGGGGTAAGACTTTTTAGTGTCAAAGCCATCTCCACTGAGGTGGGGATGAGACACCTGACTGAACCATCGTAAATGCCGCAAGGACAAAACTTCCAAGAGAACAGTGATAAACAATATTGTAAGATTCCGACTGTAGAAACGTAATATAATGAGGAGGGGCTGGGCAGGCACTGTCCTGCCACCTGAGAAGTGATGATGCTGCCAGTACGATGAGTTGAGGACGCAGGATGGTCATCAAGCAAACCCATGGGCATTTTGTATCATGAGAACTAAGGACTCTATTAAAGCTCAACAAGAAACATGAGCGGGCCCAAAGAACGACATGGATGATCCCGACAAATGCAAAGTTCAATCCCTTCAATCAAATGTGAAACCTACAAGTAGACAATAGACAGGAAGACAAAGACCATTGACTGAAAGGGACTCGTAAGCAACTATGGTGAATAGCTCAATATGCCAGTATCGTGAGATAACTAGCAGCTAATGAAACGAGAAGCAAACAAGTAATCCGCCTTGCAATGCCAACAGATCTCAATACCAAGAACCCCAAGAACTACTGAGCAAACTCAGATATCTCCCCCAGAATCCAAGGTATCAAGGCCCACCATGGGTGTGAAAGAAATGCGAGGGTGAAGCGATATCAAGGGCGAGGAAAAGTACGTAGAATTCAATCCAATTTTATATAAACTTGTACCACCAACACTGGCATACGACGAGCCCCAGGGCTGGGCCCCCAGATTGTCGTATCCTGAATACCACTTACTATGAACTAACTAGACATCCAACCCCATACCTCTAACATGCCTGCACCATGCCCTAATATGAACACTAAATACAAAGCCATCAATAGTAAAGAAAAGTCCTCCACAACCCAGCCCACCTGCCATCTAAGTTACCCGTACAAAATACAAAGGTTCCACTACCGCCACCTGAATCTGACCCCGCAAAAACGTCCTCTACAATATAAACCCACCAGAGTGCCCCCACTCAATGATCTCGGGACACCCCACCGGCCACCCCAGTACTCATCCCCGTTCCCAAACAAAAGAAACACCCATCTTCCAAGCGCGTAGATCTGAGGGAAAGCCGACTTACCAGATGAGTGCTCCCTAGCCAAGGGGGTACGAACCGTTGTAGAGAATCAGGAGGGCACCACACTGGCAGTACAGCCCAAAAACCTTGATGGAAGCAGCCTTAAGATAGTCCCTAAGCTGTCAGTACTTGACTGAACATGCCCAGGTATTCAACTCCTCATCCAACTCCTCAGCTCCCTCTGTAGACTCTGTAGTAGCCAGTTTGTGGTAGCAAACTAGTGAAGGCGATGACTCTTCTGAGTCAGGAACAAGTGGCACAGGTGAGGTCTGGTCTTGTTTGACCCAGTGCTTCTTGTTTCTCTTCCTCTTCCAACCCCCAGGTGCAGGTCTAGTAACAGAAGTGAACAGGCAACCCGTATCACCACCCACTGCCACAGAAGGGACGCCACTAGAGGCATTACCCCGACCAGCTATGGGCACAGCTACAGAGGACTCAGGCACCTGCCCCCCAGAAGGAGGTAATACCATCACAGCTAGTGTCGCCACACCAGGATCCACTTCACCCACACCAGGAGTAAGCGCCTTAACAGGCCCCGATGAATCAGGAACTGGTCCACCCACACCACCACCCACAACCACAGTTGCAGGAGGGGCCAGGATAACTTTCAGAGCAACATTCTCACAAGGGAGCTCCTCCGCTAGACCCTGAGAACCCTCAGTATCTAGCTCACCCCTCTCTAACCGAGACTACCGTAGTAACCCAAATGACTGAGGTGACAGGTAAAGAGGGGATAACCATAAGAGCATCAGCCGCCAACTGTAACCGGTACAGGTACTCGGTTATTGGTTTTGCTTTATGTTTTGTTTTAAGTATTGCTTTGATACTTGGTTTTGCTTTATGTTTTTGTTTTAAGTATCGCTTTGATACTTAGTTTGTTTTAAGTATCGCTTTGATACTTGGTTTGTTTTAAGTATCATTTGATACTTGGTTTTTGTTTTATGTTTTGTTTTAAGTATCGCTTTGATACTTATTTAGTTTCACCAAAGTGTATCGATTGATATCTTTGATTAGTTTCGTTCATGCTAGACATGAACAGATTTGTATATTTAAAGACTGCCTGTTTCGACGATAGAAAAGGCAGACTTCGACAGATAGTATTTCAATATACTTGGTCGAACGGTTACTTCTTTGTTCCTCAGTATACCCTCGAAGCCACCTTTAGTTCTCAGCTCTCGCCTCCTCTCTGGAAGAGCAGGCCACCTGCCAACTATCGTATCTATTACCGATAACGTGATTAGCATCCTGCAAACACGTTACACCAACATCATAAGATAAGCGGGATTAACAGCACGTTCATTCTAGAAGGCACCTGACAAGGCAGATATGTCTTTCCCGGCACAATGAAAGTGCCGAGAAAGAACAGAGACGTAATGCTGAAGGCGTGAGACTTTGGCCTCCAGGGCGAAGTTTTTCTCGACAGTGCAAGACAAAACTACTGATGAACGTAGAGCGGACATGGCAGAGGGGGCGGAGGCTAGCTTAGCCATTGTGATCATGAGGAGGTGACTGTAGTGAACAAGTGAAAAGATAGGTAAAAGGAAGAAAGGACTTCCAGCAAATATAGAAGAAGGTATAATAATTAAGTCCCCAAAAGGTATTCGAAGTTAAAGACTTGAAGCCTATCGTGAGATAGAAATCAAGGGCTCTGATTGGATTAAAACTAAATCTTCACGTCCAATATGGGGTGAAAGAAGTAGGGAAAGTACTCAGAATTCAATCCAATTTTATTTAAACTCGTAACAGCAACACTGGCATACAACGAGCCCCCACCAGTACAGAGATACCGCTAACTGGTATATGACTAATCCCAAGCTAACTAAGTCTACAGCCCCGCACCTGGTATCTCCGTGTTATGCCCGCACGAGAACTAATTACAAGACCATCAAACAACCCAGCATCCACCCTGGTCCAAGTCTGCAGCCTCTCTGGTATGAAGCCAACCAGTACTAGGCATAGCCGAAGCTGAGCAAAAGACCGATCCAACCAGGTTCCTGGTCCAATATACATAAAATCACTACCACCCAGTCTAAAAACCCTCTCACAATACCTCCATCATAGTAGAAAACCAACGCAACTCAAACTAAAGCTACTGGCGATACAATGGGAGGGAGGAGGCAACCAATATGTCAACCTCTCGCACCCACACACTAGGCCGTCGACCCTATGAACCCACTTTGCCTGTTACCTCTGAAGAGCATACCAGTGAGGAGAACCTGTACCCGCTGCCTGTTTCCCAAACAAAACATCATAAACATAGGATATACATAGAGGTAGTAACAGACCAAAAAGGTCAGTGGGGCCTATCTCCCATCAGAGGTGCCATGCCTCCTCCTGCCAAACCCATAGCCAAACTAAAGAAACCAAACTGACCCCACAAAGCCCAGCACACAAGACCCAAACAAGTCCAACCAGGTGGTTACAACCCAGTATCCACACAGGTGGCCATCAGTCAGCCAGTCCGTTGGGGAGAATTACAGCACTCAGTAGCTTTGCCCAGCAGCCTAAACTGGACTTGAAACAATTAATTAGACCTTGCCCAACCTGAGGCAGGCCTGACCGGTACTCACAGGTGCCTCTCTCTCCCCAATCAGCCCCCTCTCAAGCCCTACACACACCCGGTACCACAGAGTACATCCAGCCCCCCCAGCCCCTCAGACAGATCAACTATCCGATAGCCACAAGACAGCCCATGCCTAGCCCCATCAGGTAGCTACTGGTCTTGGCCACACTAACAGAGCCCTAACTCCCAGCACTTTGCAGCCGAGGGGGACCAACCAGTCACAGCCAGGGGCCGCAAAGGAGGCAGCACCAATACCTGAAGGTACTGATACCAGCGACACCATCCAACCCAGTCCAACCAAAGTCCAACCAAGTCAGGAAAGAGTAGGTAAAGCCAGCTGAAGCCAGCCCCACCAGTCCAGCAACAAGCACTGACCAAACAATGGGTAAGAGGCATACCCAACTGATGCGACATGAAGGGGAAGGGTGCACGAACAGGAGCTGACAAACAGAAGGTAGGCCCCGCTGGCAACAGGTAAAGCCGCCAACTACAATCCGCAACCGAACCACTCAAACACACAGACAACACCAGTGTCTGGCAGCCAATCATCCCACACCACCCTAGGCAGCAATGAAAAACCACACTAGGAGGTAAGATCTTTCAAGGTCGAAGTCATCCCCACCGAGGCGAGGAGGAGACACCTGACTCAATCACCATAAATGCCATAAGGACAAAACTCTAAGGAAACAGCGATAAACAACATCATAGGATTCCAACTGTAGAAACAAAAATGTAATGAAAAGGGGCCGGGCGGGTACCACCCTGCCACCTGAGGAATGATGCAGCCAGTACCATGAGTTGATACTAGGGAAGGTCATTAGTCTAACTCAAGGGCATTTTGTATTGTGAGAACTAAGGACTCCGTTAAAATCCAACAAGAAACATGAGCTGGCCAAGAGAACAACACTGGTGATCCCAACAAATAAAATGTTCAATCTGCCTTAATCGAATTCGAAACCTGTGAGTAGATGATAGATAGGAAGCCGAAGACATTTTACTGAAAGGGGCTCGTAAGTGACCGTGATAAAGTGGTCGAAGTGATAGCATCTTGAGAAACCATCAGGCAACAAAACGAGAAGCAAACAGGTTATCCGCCACACATCCCCAGCAGGCCTCAACACCAAGAACCCCAGAAACTACTGAGCGAACCCACATCTCTCCCCCAGAATCCAAGGTATCAAGGCCCACCATGGGTGCAAAAGAAGCGCTCGGGGCGAAGCGACAGCAAGGACAAGGAAAAGTACTTAGAATTCAATCTAATTTTATTTAAACTTGTACCACCAACACTGGCATACGACAAGCCCCCACCAGCACAGGGATACCACTAACCGGTATACCACTAAGCCTAAGCTAACTAGGTCTACCACCTCGCACCTGCCATCCTTAAGTCATGTCCGCATGAGAACTAATTGTAAGACCATCAAACAACCCAGCACCCGCCCCGATCCAAGTCCGTAACTCCTCTGGTATGAAGCCAACCAGCACTAAGTGTAGCTGATGCTGAGCAAAAGACCGACTCGACCAGTTTCCTCATCCAAGAAAACATAAAATCACTACTACCTGGTCTGAAAACCATCTCATAAAACCTCCTCTACAGTAGAAAACCAACAAACACACAAATTAAACCTACAGGCAGTACAATGGCATGGAGGAGGTAACCAACATGTCCACCTCTCGTACCCGCATGCCAGGCCGTCAACCCTATGAACCCACTTTGCCGGTTACCTCCGAAGAGCATACCTGTGAGGAGGACCTGTACCTACTGCCTATTCCCCAAACAAAAACATCATAAACATAGGAAATACATAGAGGTAGTAACAGACCAAGACGGTCAGTAGGGCCTATCTCCCACCCATGGTGCCATGCCTCCTCCTGCCAGACCTATAGCTAAACCAAAGAAATCAAACAAACCCCACAAAACCTAGCGCACAAGACCCAAACAAGTCCAACTAGGTGGTCGCAACCCACTATCTGCACAGGTGGCCATCAGCAAGCCGGTCCCTTGGGGAGCTTTACAGCACTCAGCAGCTTCACCCAACAACTCAAGCTGGACTGGAAACACTTAATTAGGCCTCGCCCAACCTGATGCTTGCCCGACTAGTGCTCGCAGGTACCTCTCCCCCTCCAATCAGCCCCCCTCAAGCCCCACACACCAGACGCCACAGAGCTCATCCAGCCCCCCAGCCCCGCAGACAGATCAACCATCCAATAGCCACAAGACAGCCTATACCGAGCCCCACCGGCAGCTACTGGTCATGGCCATACTATCAGAGCCCTAACCTCCAACATCGTATAGCCAAGGGGGACCCACTAGCCAGAGCCAGAAGCCATGAAGGAGTCAGCACCAACACTTAAAGGCACCGGCACCAGCCATACCATCCAACCCAGCCCAACTGAAGTCCAATCGAGCCAGGAAAGAGTAAGCAGAGCCAGCCAAAGCCAGCCCCACAGGTTCGGCGACAGGTACAGACTGAACAACGGGCAAGAGGCACCCCCAACTGACGCGACGTGATGGGGAAGGGTGCACGAAGATGAGCAGACAAATAGATGGTAGACTCCACTTGCAATGGGTAAAGCCGCCAACCTCATTCGGCAACTGAACTACTTAAACACAAAGACAACACGAGTGTCAGGTAGCCAATCGTCCCATACCACCCCAGGCAGCAACAATAACTACACTAGGGGGTAAGAGTTTTCAGGGTCAAAGCCATCTCTACCGAGGCGAGGAGGAGATGCCTGACTGAACCACGGTAAATGCTGCAAGGACAAACCTTCAAGGGAACAGTGATAAACGACATCGTAGGATTCCAACAGTAGACACATATTGTAACAAGGAGGGGCCGGGTGGGTACCAACCCCTCCTACTACCTGAGGAATTATGCAGTCAGTATGATGAGTTGAACTTGGGAAGGTCATCAGTCTAACCCAAGGGCGTTTTGTATCGCAAGAACTAAGGACTCCATTAAAACCCAACAAGAAACATGAGCTGGCCCAAGGAACCACACAGGTAATCTCCCCAAACACAAATTTCAATCCCCCCAATCAAACGCGAAACCTGCGAGTAGATGATAGACAGGAAGCCATAGACATTTTACCGAAAGGGGCTCGTATGTGACCGTGATGAAGTGCTCGAAGTGCCCATATCATGAGATAACCAGCAAGCGACAAAACGAGAAGCAAACAAGTAATCCGCCACGCAACCCCTAACAGATCTCAACACCAAGAGCCCCAGGAACTACTGAGCGAACTCAGATATCTCCCCCAGAATCCAAGGTATCAAGGCCCACCATGGGTGCAAAAGAATCATGTGGGGCGAAGCGACAGCAAGGACGAGGAAAAGTACTTAGAACAAAGCATGAAGAACTTATCCTGTTCGACCATACCAGCCTCCTCATATAGTATTCTTCCTGCCCCAAGTTATGTGACCCAAAATGGTCACATGTGCTAAACCAAATTATAACAAACCAACCATGTAACCAAAGTGGTCATATGTTTAAAACCCATGACCTCATAACAAGGTCATGTGTGAAAACTCATAAACCAATCATAACGCAATAAACAAATCATATGAATCCAAGTAGTCATATGCACAAAACCTATGACCTCATAATGAGGTCATGCACTAAACATAAATCATATACACAAGGCATACCTTCAAGGCATGCTTGCAAGGCACACTTGCCAAGTGCATGTCCCATAACTCCTACGTGAGACATGTGCGAAATTGTTAGGCGGAAAAAACTTGATAGACTTCAAAGTTGTCTAGGCTAATCGAGATTCGCTTCTGTAGACAGAGATTGTCTAGGAAGGCACAGACTTTGCTCATTTCATTTATGACTACTAGGAGTGAAGTAGAATAGGTAAAGTAGGGTAGAATCATAAAAACAATATTATATTGTTAAGGTCTCTTCTCCATTGCTTGATGATGTCGAAAGCTTAGGAGGCACTTCGATATTTATATTCCGCGTCTGAGTGTTCGCGGACTACATCTATCTATCATACAACTATGTACTTCTTTAATAGTAATTCGCAACATCGAGTTTTCTTCCAAGGTGCGAACACTTGTGGACCCTGAAAACCATCACACCCTCTTCGGTAATTAAGATATTTCTTCTTAGGAAATGTACTGTCCCCAATAGTAATATACCAATTAGCAGAGTCTTTAGACTTATGGCCTAGTTCTTAAATCGAACTGATTTGGCTCCAATTGTCTTCGCCATTGATAAAATGATCAGTTTTATCCACTGCTATATCTGCAAAGGTGGTCGTCATCACAACTATCATAGGTTGTCTGACTCCGATCCTTTGTAACTCCATACTCAACAGATAGATTTTCTTTGGATGACTTCCTATTAACTCACAGGAAGCTATTCCACCAGATTGGTAATTAATCGCTGCATCGGCAACCCTTGGTTGCTCTCTGGGTAGTAGGTTTCAATAGCCATTATAGTATTGAGAATCACCCCATGACTACAACGTATTCCGAAACCCAGTTGCAATACTCTGTGAAGCTCGTTGGCTTCTTTGGTAGTGTCTTTTGGAGTTCTAGACTCTTCTGGTAGATGTAAATGTATTGGTCTCCAGTAGAGATCCTTTACCATTTGATACCATCTCTTTGTACGAAATCGTCCCGTTACCTACGGCCCGTGCCAAAGGTATCATGTGTTTGGAGCCAAGTAACTCTCTGAGTAGTTGACAGAAACCCTCCGTTCCACTTCCCAGACCTAGCCGATGGTCCCAATTCATATAACCTGTGAACGGGATCTTGTCGGACTGACGGCGGCGACGTATATGGTGTTATTCTAACACCTTCAATTCTGTGGTAATATAGTCACAGGACGCAACTGAGATTAATATATATCATGACGCATGGGCCCCGTAAGGGAGCTGGATGCGGGTGTTGGAGACCAGAAATTCCAATTCCAAGTGGGGTTGCTCTACTTAGGGTCATTCCTAGGTATCGGGTTCTGGTATTCCTAACAAATATCCATAGAATACAGCCATTAAAGAAATTTGACTAAAAGAAAATCCGGCTATTCTGGATACTGAAATGAGTGGGTAACCAAGTTTATAAGCTTGATCTTCCTCCCTCAATGAGAATACACAACACATTCCACATCTTACTCCTCAAACTATACAACAAGAACAAGTTTTTCTCATAAACGATTATTCCTCCCCTCCAATTGTACTCAATGGAAAACCAGAATATGAACTTGACAAGATAGTCGATTCCCACTTCTTTCACGGCCACCTGCAATACTGAGCTAAGTGGACTGGATATTCACTGGAATATGACAAAGCTTGGTACTTCGTACACAACTTCGAAAATGCACAAGATGCCCTCTCAACCTTCCACCAACGATACCCCCACATGCCCAGCCAAGGTGATAATCATGTTCAACTAAGACAAAGGTGAGGGAAACACTCCTGTGCCCTTGAAACCACACAAGGGCTGGGGCGCTAGCCCCTGACACATCATAACCATGAGTCCTGAGTACTCATTCATGGAGCCAACCGACAACGAAATCAAAGAACCAGCGGAGAAAGCAAAGTACAACATCGTGAGTTGGATGGTGTGTTACAATAATGGGTGTCCCACACATTTTGGAGACAAGGAAGACTTGGGATGGTTCCCGAGAGAATACTTCAAACATGGTCTGCGCCTGGACCATGCCTCAAAGCACTGGAAACAGTGCTTCAACAACACGTACAAGATGTACAGGATGAAGAAGATCATTGTGTGATACTACCTGCAAAGGATGGCACGAAAAAAGAGTTGGAAGGAAATGACACCACAATATGGCATAGGGCCAGGACCTTGAGGACGAGGCCCAGGGAGGGGGGAGCTCAAAATTCATCAATGGAAACGGAGCCGGACGTCAGAAGCATACACAGGCAGATCAGAGGACTCCGGGAACAACTTGGCCGGGCCGAGGCCATAGAGACCAAAATGCGGGTGGAGGGAAATATGGGATGGTTACTTCGTTGCCTCGGCGAAATTTTGGGCCCCGGGGGCTTGCTGTTTCAAACGGGTTGATTTCTGAAAACATCTGCTCCCGAGCGAGAGAGCTTGACGATGACCGTTTTTCTTCCCCACTTTCAAAAGTCTGTACCCCCTGACTCTTCATAGCCATCATGACCTTGGACTACCATCCGGCTCGCATAATTTGTTCTGCCGAAATTCACCAGCACTCTACTGGTACTCGAGTACCCGTATCGAAAAGATTACCTGATTTTAGGACCATTCCGGTGGTACCAGTATGCGGAAACATTCGACTCTGGCGCCATTGATCGTAGCCATGCTACTCGTACTCTAATACACCTAGGTAACTTGCCGATACTTTCACGCAGCTTCGGGGAGGGTCAGCATGTTCGAATGATTAGTATCGAGCTATCGTACGTATTGTATCGCCGATTTTCTGGAAATACCAAATTGCCCCCGTCTCTTCCCCGTTCTTTTACATAACCTTAGTGGGCTGTCCGTGACATTCTTTACTTTGTCAATTTGGCCCAATGCACGGAAACAACATTACAGATTAGGGAGACGGTTGATCGCAGTTGGCTAGGAAGGAAAAGATTGACCATGCGCACCCCTCATGAGGGACCCGTTCGATGGTGGTATTCACCATCTGTAATAAGGGCCAGACCGCTGATGGGTTTCTCAATTCGGATAGCTCGTTCATCTTTCGAATACTTCCGTTTAGAACGCCGTACTTACTTACAAGTATATCATGGCAAAGAATACCGGTACTGGTAGATTGTCAACAGGACTGTGGATATATATATATATATATATATTGGGTGGTGGAGTGGTGCTGTGCTTTGGCCGCATCATCCTAGATATTCACTTCATCTCGAGCCAGTTGCAGGTGACAGGACAAGGAAGGTGTCTACATTTCTTGGATCCATTACAGTAATTACCCCTCCACAGAAGGGCAAAAAAAAAAGTCTCTAAAATCACCAAATAAAAATTCCATCCATCTTTCCATCCATCCTTTCCATTCCATCCTTTCTATTGTACTATGCTAGTATCATACTCCTGAACCTTCATACCATTTTTTTCCGCCGCCGCTGACCGACGTTGCCTTTTCACCAACAACAACAACGCTCCACCGGGCCTTCGGCTTCCCTAAAAACGCTCCCAAATTCCCAAATCCTTCCCCTTCATCCCACACCCCACGTCCCACTCACCACACCAACCCTTTCACAAGGGCGACAAGCAATCGACTAGCGATCAAACCTAGCGAAAGCCTCTCTCTTCATAACCACCCACCCAACTACAACCAGCTCTCTCTACCTTTGAACTCTCCTACCTCACAAATCAAAATGACAATGAATCCTCATCAGAAGCAGAAGGTGGACATCAGCGTGAGTGGTTTTTCTCTTTCGAACTACCCCACCTCCCCGCATTGGATTATCTCGTGGAAGGGGAGGGAGGAAGGGGGAGATAATCCCAACCCGCTACCTTCTCTCCCCGCTTTGAGCTATACCACGTTACCTTGTCAGAAGCATGACCAAAAACTGACGATAAGAGAGGGAAACCTGGAGGGGAGGTTGTTCTTCGCCAATGGGTTATCGCTCGAGACCCTCCCGGCGAACGAATGACCACACCTTCCTAAAGTCCCGCATTTTTCACGATTCGCAGTCCTTGAATGAAGAGGAGCAGAGGCTCTTTAGACTATACGGGAAACTTCCGTCCAAGAAAGATATTCTCAAGAATAAACTTAAAGTATTCCTTCCCCCCCCCCCCGCCGTCCCACTTCACTCCGCCAATCTAACGGCGAGATGGGGAAACAAAAAAGGAACGCAAGTACTTCGACTCGGGCGACTACGCCCTCTCAAAGGCCGGTAAAGCCTCGGATGTCGGCGTGACAAACATTGGCTCTCAGCACCCACTTCCCGAGAACATCCCTCACCACACCGCCGCGGGCACGCCCACGGGCGCTAGCGGGAACTCGGGATCTCCCGTTAAAGAAAGTCCCCTCCTGCATGCTAAGAGCCCGATGGGTTCGCAGCCCCCTACTGAAGGGGAGGACGTCGGTGACGCTGAGGAAGCTTCGGCGGTAGCTTCTGAGAAGACCGTTGGAGGGAGTGCTGCACCTGCGGTGCCCATTCCTTCCCATTAAGCACTCTTTTCTTTAGAACTCGTGGGGCTTTTCACCTTCTTCACCTTCTTCTTCGTCTTTCCTTTTTCTTTCAGCCTTATGAATAGGTGGGGGAAGGAAGCTAGGGGACGCAATTGGTATGGGAGATTATTATCATTGGGAAATGGGAAATACGGTTGTTGTTTTTTCGTCTTATCTTGTCTGTCTGTGTGTCCATCTGTCTGCTACTATTCCTATTTACTTGCTCTTGCTGTTTGTTGGTTTACTGGTGGTGCTCTTGAAATCCTTTGTTTTTTTTTTCCTTTATTTCTTCTTTTTTTGTTTTCCTCACTTCACCCCACTTCATACACACTTCGAACTATATCTTCCCTCCCCTAGCAATTTCCAATCATCACTTGGATCAATAGCCGATATAGTCCCACGGCATTTCTCGGGTTAGGTTAAGTTAAGCTGAGCTAGTCTATCATAGTCTGTCTTATTATTGTCGCGGTTTGGAAAGGGGAAAGGGAAAAAAAGAGAAGACTCCCATCATTCTCATTCTTTTCCCTTACTTTCCCCCCGTGTTGTGTTTTTGTTGTGTTTGCATATCATACAGCACAGTGCAATACGGGACAGTGTGTTATTAATGCTATCAATGTACCGTAGGGAGTATGATACCTCCAGTATGATGTGCCTCTTACAGCAGGAAGGTTCGAAGCTCTCGGTATAGGGAATCACAACTGCTACCATTTTCCGTTCCATACTTCCCACAAAAAAAAATGCGAAAGCAGTTTGTGGCATCTGGTTTTCCTTTTTTTCCCCCTCTTTCCCTTTTTCACTTCATTTGCTGCTGGTGATAGTATGCCTACCTCAAAATCCAATTCGGTTACCCGATATGCCATTCTCTGTACAGCACTGTGCCGCACTTTATTGACAGAAGAGCACAATAATAGCACCGAGAAATCCGAACCTCCTTCCTCTCTCCCAACTAACCTACTCGAGTACTCGGGTACTGTACTATCATGAACAGAAATAGTACAGCACAACGCTGTACCTGCAGCGTTATGACACAATAATATATATCATAGGCCACGTTTTTCTCCCTTTTCCCCTCCTCCCCTCCTTCCTTTCTCTCTCACTTGTGCAGTACCGATGCCACCCCACAAACCTCCCAAAACCAGTTCTTTTTCTTTGAAAATCAATAAATAAATAGGATACTGGGCCATCGTGGTACGGTAGCTACGAGTACTAGGGTTAGTTAGGATCCCTACATGATAGCCTACGAGTGCTGTACTCGTACAAGTACGGTACTCGTAGAGCACCGGTACTTGAGTATTTCGTCATTTGTGAACGCTTGCTCAGGGCCTATGGTGTGTGAGTCGGTCAAGTGATGTTTCTGCCCGTCGATCGATCGATCGTTGCCTAACGAGGACGTTTGATTTCTCCGTTCTACCGTTTTCTAACTCTACTCGAGCATAGTGCCATATTATGTATGATACGCACTTTGGGGGGTTGGTTGCGGTTTGAGTCAAATTTGTAATTCATTTGCTGTGATACCGTGGGCTGCCGTATGATTGTGTGGCAATCCTGTCAGTTGTGAGTCATCCGAGATCACTCGTTATGATCTTAGATGATGCTCGGGACAGCCCCAAAGCAGGATCTTGAAGCCGTAAACAGACTCTTAGAGCCAGGTTTGGCTCAGTGACCAGACATTCCATATCCCCTGGGGAGACATATTTTCACCAAGTAGAAGAACCTTGCAAACCCCACAAAGGGCAGCTTTTCACACACCAAGCCAACAAGACACTAACTCTAATACTAGGTAAATCTTTTTCACAAAGCTAACATAATCTAAAAAAAAAAGAAAGCATATTTTTCACCAAGTTAGGCACCTCTGCAAAACCCATAAAACTTGAATCCACCAAGCCTGGGCATATTCTTATTAAGCTAGATACCAAAACTCAAGACAAGCCATATTGTACTTGTATTTTTATATAATATTATAAACCTATTGTTTTTTTACACCAAGCCTGGGCATCTTATTGTTATGCTACAGTCTTTACCTTAGTCGCGGCAAAACTGGGGTGTTGGCAAACAGGGACCAATGACCAATAATTTTCTGCAACCCTAACCTTGACGGGTTCTTTTTTAACCACCAAATACCCCTGTTCGCCACCACCCCAGTTTTGCTGAGACAATGGTCAAGACAGTAGATATCAAAAACCAAGCCGAGCTGTATTGTATTTTTATATTTTTACACAAAGCTGCTATAATATTATTTATTAAAGAATATTTCACCAAGTTAGGTACTTCCATAAAACTCATAAAACTTGAATACACCAAGCCTGGGCATATTATTGTCACACTAGATACCAAAACTCAAGACAAGCTATATTGTATTTTTACATAATATTATAAACCTATTGTTTTTTTTACACCAAGCCTAGGTATTTCTTTTGTTAAGATAGATATAATACCTCCACAAAACTAAAGTAAAGTCATATTGTATTTTTATACAAAGCTGCCATAATATTATAAAGAATATTCTTCACCAAGTGATACATCTCCAGAAAACCCATACACTAAGCATAGGTATTTTCTATATCAAGCTAGATACTCTCGCAAAATTCCACAAATGTTGTTGCAGAATAGACACTACTGGGCCATTGAGACAGATTCTGATTAGAGCATTTTGTCTGATAGAAGGAGCTATAGAGTGGTCTCAACCCACCCATCGCAAGCTGACAGTGGGAAACAGATCCTCTTGAGACAGGCCAGTAGTGAATAGAAGAACTTAGATCCCCCAGGCCGAGACCACAACAAAAACTAGTAGGGAATCTTTTTTAAGTCGCAATAGTATCTTTCGGCAAGCCAGCTACATTCCTGTGAATTCCACAATTAATGTTACGTCATTAGGTAGGATACATGAAGTTCGTCTCCACTGAGCTAGCCTAGTGTCTAAATAAACTTCTGCGGTTGAACAGGGTGGTGGAGGAGGGGGAGTCTACCAGCCTGAGGTGATTTTTGCTCAAGACCTAGGTCAGTGATAGAGGGTCCTGTAGATGTAACCCAGATATTAACATAGTTTTAAGTGGCGCCAATCCCAAGTCCATAAGTCGAATGACAAATATATAAGCTAGTAGTCCCCTTCTTATCAGCTCCCCCTCCTAAGTTCCCACTATACTAGAAATGCCTTCAGATATCTACAACAAGTTGCTCGGTCTGGATTGGGTCGACAAACCAAAAATAGTACAGGCCAGGCCCACAGCAATAGCGAATGCTTACGTTAAAAAAAGTTAGACCTAGTAGGCTACCTTACTATATTCCCTATATATTCAAATTCTAATAAATTGATAGTAGTTATCGTATGGATATGCGAGAAAAGGATGTCGATTCAGAACTGGGCATAGAGGAATTCAATCCAAAAGACATTGGTACATTTCTTTCCTGGGAGGCAAGAGAAGTAATGGAGAAGAAGGAGCACCCCCTTTCCAGGTCCACCATCCTTACATACTATAAGAGGCTTCAGTTGTTAGTATTTAAAATTTAATTAGAGAAGCCAGAGTATCTCACTAAGCAAGAGAAGGAATATACAAATAAATTAGTCCAGGGTGTTAGTCTTTACATACAAATCTACAATAGGAGAAAGGTACTGACTACAACTTTAGTTCATCACGGTACTGGAGGTAGAGGAAGATATTATAGCACTCCCATCTGGGGAAAAAGAAATCTCTACCTTTTCAGACTTGCATGCACTATTGCAGTATAGGTTGTGCTTGGTTGCTGGGGGTTTTTTGCATAAAAGATATTGAATTCAAACTGCTCTGCTAATGCAGTTAATGTCATATACCTCCTCCAGGCCCAGTGCATTGATTGAGTCATCTGTATATGCTAACACTAATGAATGCATTACCTATAAGGTAAGCTACTATTCAAAGTGCTAGGAACCTGACAACTGAAAGTATATAGGACATGTGATTGCTTGTAGTTAAGAATACTACAGATGATTCTGGAGATTCCCTAGTCCTTGTTATTAGAACTTCACTACGAAAAGGAGGCAGAAATACCAGAGAACTATGAGTATTATCTGGGAATACACGAGTGGGCACCGAAGGTGTAACCGGTATGGGTACTCGGTTATTGGTTTTGTTTTATATTTTGTTTTAAGTATCGCTTTGATACTTTGTTTGTTTTAAGTATCACTTTGATACTTGGTTTATTTTAAGTATCGTTTGATACTTAGTTTTGTTTTATGTTTTGTTTTAAGTATCACTTTGATACTTGGTTTGTTTTAAGTATCCTTGGATACTTAGTTGTGTTTTATGTATTATTTTAAGTATCGTTTTGATACTTGGTATGTTTTACCAAAGAGTATCACTTGATACCTTGGATTAGTTTCATTCATGCTAGATATGAACAAGATTTGTGTATTTAAAGACCGCCTGATTCTACGATAGAAAAGGCAGACTTTGACAGACAGTATTTCAATACACTTAGTTGAATGGTTACTTCTTTGTTCCTCAGTACACCCTCAAAGCCTTCTTTAGTTTTCAGCTCTCACCTCCTCTCTGGAAGAGCAGGCCACCTGCCAACTATTGTACCACTTACCGATAATATGATTAGCACCTTGTAAACACATTACATTTTTTTAACCCCAGCAAGTAGTTAAAAACCTGTTTCCAGATTTAGGCCTAATTAACCTATCGATATCTACCTCAGAACACTAGCGGAGAGAAGCAGCAGAATCACAGCACATTCAGCTTTATCTTAAACCCAACATAGAGTCATTAACAACCAGGAGTGGGAAGCAAATCCCACGGCAAGACCTTACAGCAAAGAAACAATCTCTGCGCTCTGCTAAGGAGCCTGGAGAACCTGCAAAGATGGAAGACACATAACCCCCAGGGGAATTCACTTCTACTCCAGCGAAGAAGCCTTCCTTTAAAACTCCAATCGATCCCAAATCTAGTAGCAAATCGGATATGGCTAGTACTGTAGGAGTGCCTTCAGGAGCAGGAAAATCTTAGGCCTGGCCTGAAGAAGAGGAAGTACCTGGAGTATGGGAACCTCCTAAATTCAAACTCCACCTTCTAGCGAAGTTTACAGGAGAAAGAAAAGACCTCAAACCCGAAGCATTTAATCAATGGGCAACTAAACTTACACACTACCTTCTCCTACAAGGAAAAGATGTGGAAGATCCTACAACTGGACTATACATTGGGTCATTCTGCAAAGGAAAGGCAACTAACGCATACTACCAATGCTATAAGGAGTACGGCAGAAATGTAAGATTAAGAGGATCTACTATTCTCGATTACATGAAAGGCTAATTCCAATCCTCTATTACAAATGACCTCCTATACAATAAATTCAACCAGCTCCACCAAGTCAATAGAACGTATGTCAAAAGAATCACAGACATAGCTACAGATCTGATGATGTATAAGAACTGAATGAAGAAAGGAAGTATCTCCTGCTACATCCTTCAGCGACAATTCTATGATGCCATGCACACTACCCTTCGGTGAGAGGTAGAACCACTCGAGGAAGTTGATGATAGTATAGCAGAAATAATCGCAAGAGCAGAACAGAAGGACGCCATTCTTCATGAAATTAAGGCATACAAGACACCAACACTGTCTAGTAGTAATAGGCAACCATGACACAAGCCATCCAACAACTCTGAAGAAGATACCCTACTGGTTTTCCAAAAGAAATCAAAATCCTCCAAAGAATTCAGATGACAGAAAGGAGAATGCTTTAAATGCAGAAAAACAGGATACATGGCAAAGAACTGCCCTACGAAAAAAGGAAAGGAAAAGGGATTAATCAAGAGGCATCGGCCTACAATATTGAGAGTGATAGTGATGATGCCCAATCTAGCGAATATGAGGAGATCTATATCGGATATATCGATATGGAATGCAACAGTGTCCAACCTCCAACTATATTTAAAGTACACACAGCCCTAGAAGGTACTATTCTGATCAATGGCAAGAAAGCCCGAGTCTTATTCGACACTGGTGCAATTGGAAGAGACATAATCAGCAATGCCTTTGTCTCTGTCCATGGACTCCCAACTCGAGACCTTAACCAGCCCATACAAGTCAATATAGCAGTAAAGGAATCATTATCCACAAGCCATAAAACTTGTAGTACAACTATCCGACTTATTTCCGCCATCCTACCCCCCCAAGAGATGCTAGTTAGAAACCTAGCCAAATATGATGCTCTGATAGGGATGCCAGTCCTGAATTATCACGAAGCTATAATCAGATATGGGAAATCAGCCATCGATTTCCCGGATCAGAAGGTCTGAGTCTCATGCAAACCAACAAGCGGAGAGTACCGAGCCGCAGTCTGTGAAGCAACTACCTAATACCTATCAGATGAGTACTCTGATGTTTTCCCTGATCAGATTTCTGAAGAACTACCGCCTATGAGGGAAGTAAACCACTACTTCTATCTTAGAGACCCTTCTAATCTTAAGAACCAACCTACCTACTCCATCCCTGATGCATATAAAAACCCACTATGTGACTGGATAAACCAACAACAAAGAAGAGGAGTCATCTACCGAGTGGAAGCACCAGGTACCGCACCTATGTTTGTCTAACCCAAAGCAGACAGCAAAAGAATTTGCCCCCTGGTTGACCTGAAACTGCAGAATGAAAATACAGTTATGGACAGTTCCACTATCCCAAACTAAACCCAAATCCTGAATGCAGTTGGACAGGCTAGATTCTAAAGCAAGATTGACCTAAGCGATACCTATTGCCAAACAAAGTTAGTGTTAGGAATAGCAGAATCCGATACCTAGAAACCACCCTAAGTAGGGTAACTCCACTTGGAATCAGAATCTCTGGTCTCCAACACCCCCCTCCGGCTTCCTTACGGGGCCCGCGCGTCATCACATATATCAATCTCAGTAGCACCCTGTGACTACATTACCACAGAATTGAAGGTGTTAGAGTAACACTGTATACGTCGTCACCGTCTGTCCAACCGGATCCTGTTCGCAGGATATATGAGAGGGGACCTTCGGCTAGGCCTGGAAAGTAGAACGGAGTAATTCCGTCAACTACTCAGCGAGTTACTAGGCTTCAAAGGTATGAGACCTTTGGCATAGGCCATAGGTAACGGGACGATTTCGCATAATGAGATGGTATCAAATAGTAAAGGATCTCTACTAGAGACTGATACAATTGCATACACCAGAAGAGTCTAGAACTCCAAAAGACACTACCAAAGAAGCCAACGAACTTCACGGAGTGTTGCAACTGGGTTTCAGAACACATTGTAGTCATGGGGTGATTCTCAAATACTACAATGGTTACTGAAACCTACTACCTAAAGAGCAACCAAAGGTTGCCGACTGAGGGATTAATTACCAGTCTAGTGGAGTGGCTTCCTGCGAGTGAATAGGAAGTCATCCAAAGAAAATCTATCGGTTGGGTATGGAGTTACAAAGGGGTGGAATCAAACAACCTACGATGGTTGTAATGACGACTATCTTTGCAGATATAGCCGTGCATAAGACTGATCATTTTATCAACGGTGAAGACAATTGGAGTCAACTCAGTTCGACTTAAGAACTAGGCTATAAGTCTAAAGACTCTGCTAATCGGGATATTACTATTGGGGACAGTATGTTTCCTAAGAAGAAATATCATAATTACCAAAGAGGGTATGATGGTTTTCAGGGTCCACAGGTGTTCGCACCTTGGAAGAAAACTCGATGTTGCGAATTACTATTAAAGAAGTACATAGTTGTATGATAAACAGATGTAGTCCGCGAACACTCAGACATGGAATATAAATATCGAAGTGCCTCCCAAGCTTTAGACATCATCAAGCAACAGAGAAGAGACCTTAACAATATAATATTGTTTTACGATTCTACCCTACTTTACCTACTTTACTTCACTCCTAGTAGTCATAAATGAAACGAGCCCAGTCCGAGCCTTCCTAGACAATCTCTGTTTACAAAAACGAATCTCAATTGGCCTAGACAATCTTCAAGTCTATCAAGCTATCTCTGCCTAACAGTATATTATTAGATCTCTTTGTTACCAAGGCTCTTTAATCAGTTACCACTTGCATGGGTTCGATTCACACTTTCAGTAAAGTCATTGATACTACGGTCAGCTTAGATACCCTTGAAGAACTATTTCGAAACAATTCAATTTTCGAACCACCGACTAAGGTTCACTTGCCATCTATCGGTCAAGTGTTTTCTAGTCAGTTTAAGCTTTCAGAAGTATCATTTCTGTTACGAGAAGCTCATTTGTGGTATACCGACCCCAACCTAGTTCCTACGGAGGAACAATTTCAAAGAATATACGAAACCTAGTACTGACCAGAATTCAGTTGGAAACCCTTCCTTGACTGGGATACCAGTGAGGAAAGTTCTCTTAGCAGCAGATTTTCTGCTACTATACCTCTAGCATGGAGACTCGGAACTCATCCGAACTCCCATTAAAATCTATCTCCTCCTACCGCACGACGCGGCCAGGACACCAAGTGTCCCGCCGCATATTCTACTTAAATGGAAACCTCCCAGAATGCAGGCTTCATAGCCCGCTTATGAGAAAAAGATGCTCGCAAACGAGCAAGAGAGACGGCTCAACCTCCTAAGCAGATCCTTCCAGGAGAACCAATGAATACCTCAGGAGATAATTACTCTACAAGTTTCAGTCATTCTTTCTCTCTTCCTCCCACTCTTCGGAAACCTATTGGAGGACAAGAGGGCAGGGCTCACAGTGTCCCTCCATCCTCAAGAACCCCTTCTTCTGCTTCACGATCTACCACACCACGTCCAAATACCCATGCAGCAGACCTCGCAAGACTTACCGTTAGGGTAGGAATTGTCATAGGTCAAATCCAACAAGACATATCAACCAGTCTTGATACTGCCAATATTGCCTTTAACAGGCTATCAGAAGATTCTCAAGCCAATGCACGAGGACTGATAGCCATCCAGCAATGATTGTTGGAAGGACAAGATATACATAACAATGACATTGCTATTATGTTACGTCAGTGTACAATGGTAGAAGCGAATGTCCAAGAGATTGAAGAGAGGATCAACAGGGAGATTGCCGCCAAATTGGCCGCACAAGATGCACGACAAGAGCATCACGAAGGGGTAACCACCCAACTGCAGCGAGAAGCTCTAGAACGAGACCTCATCCTAGAACGTGCTTTCCAAGAGTTCAGAGCACAACAGACCCAGCAAAATACCGCAATGCGAACCATGATATCCAATTTGGCTGCAAGGCAAGATAGGGACTCAGAACGGTATAGTGACTTTACCCGTACCATCCAAAAGGATCAAACCCACATATCCGATACTCTAGCACTAGTTCTTAACAAGCTTAAGGCACTGGATAGTGGACAACCAGGTGGTCAGCATGCTATGTTGAAATCAGTCCCAGAAGAATGGGAAGAGACTGCAGAACGGGGGGAACCTGAGGAAATCCCTCCTCAAGACAAAGGGAAACAGAGAGAAGGAGAACCTCTAACCTTTTTAATACCGGGCAGTAACCCAGACTGTGGAAGTGATGATGTAGATGACGATGGAAACGGAGGAAAACGTGGAGGAGGACCATCCAGATTCAAATGGGGATTAATCCCTGAACAGTGTAGAACAGCTGATGTACTTACAGAAGCATTGGCTCAAACAGTTAAATGACTGGCAGACCCGCCCCCATTTTTCGAAGCAAAGACCAGTCAATGCATTTACCATTGGTTAACCCAATGTGTAGACTACTTCGAATGAAACTCAAGAATCTGGGATGATGATCGAGAACGCATCATTTACGCCTTGGGAAGGACAAAAGGAGATCAGGTCAGTCCAATAGCTGTATGGTATCGACGTGCAATGGATGGTCTCCGAGGAGAAGAACAAGACCCGGAACTATCTTCCTCGACTCGCTTTGAGCACGAATTCACTAGTCGGTACACCCCTCTCGAAGAAGGACGAAAGGCCATACAGGATATGGAATCTGTAGAGTACAGAAATCATATTCAGACCTTCATGGGAAAAATGCATAATCTGAATCTCCACGCACGATTAACGGGACCAGCCTGGCGAATGGTATGTGATAGGAAGTTGCCCTCCACGATTAGGTGGCGACTCTCCTTAAACAAGTACGATACCGATGCCAAATGGGAAAAGGCAGTCTGGGAAGCAGGAAGGGATGAGGAGGAACAACAGGAACAGGACCACCTGGACCGGGACAAATCAAAACCAGTAAGGCCGTCTTCAGACAAGAAACCTGCGGACAAAATTCAACCAAAGGAAAAAAGGGAGAAACCCTTCATAAAGGGAGGTGGTCCTTCCAAGAAAAAGAAACAGGGACCGGAACCCAATAAACCGGTAAAGAAATCTACTGAAACTACGAAGTTAACACACACAAACCTCAAAGCTGCCCATGAAGGAATCCCTAAGTTAACTATGGATGAAAGAAAATGGGATGGCAATTGTACTCGTTGTAGTAAGAAAAACCATGACTACAAAACCTGCTGGGGACAAATTCAGGTATCTAGAACAAGGGCAGATGACCGCCCATTCAAGACACTAAGGCCTAGAAGGGTGGCAACAGTTAACCGCTCCAGAAAGATTTCTGCCGCCCAAGTTCCAAGAGGTAATAAACTCTGGGAACTAGGTGATGACGAAGAGATGACTTAAGTCATTTCATTGGTACCGACAACTACGGTGTTCGGGTAGTCTAGAAGAGACATACTCTCTAGGAATCGAAATCAACGGCAAATTAAGGGGACGTCGAAGCAAAGAAAACGACCTTGCGATCATGACCTGAGTGGGAGTACACGCGTCCTTCTTGCCTCAAAGACAAGGGGATTAATAAAGAGCAATGTACACATTGGCGGCGCCTCTATGCTTCCCAAGGGAGTGATATAAGCTCGGCCTAATGAGCTAACGTATGACTGTTAGAGTAGTCAGGCACGTGATCTGGATACTGAAAGGTCTCCGATAAGGACCAAAGCCTGGACAGGAAACAGACAGCACCAAGGGTACTGGAGGGAGCGACAGTAGGGCTAAGATGAAGGATCTAGAGGATAAGCGAAGTACATCTTCGATCTATATGAGAAATAGGTACAAGAGCTCTAGACCTTACCATTAGTTACTGCTTCTTAGGTGCCATGCTGGTACCAAACAGAACTCGATAAAGTGAGGACACTGTCTACGGTTAAGCGAGGGTGGAGAATAAGCCCGGGAAGGTTATCAAAGAGACAGCCAACCAGCTCTACACACCTGGCTTTTGTTTCTATGATATCTGGACGATGGCAGAGACCCCCTAGATTGGTTCTACAAGAAGTATAAAGTGGAAGGTATGGGAACCCCTCGGCAGGGGGTAAAGACCGCTAGTAGTGGGCTGCCCAATATACCAAGTGGAAACAAGTTTGTCTGAGGAGACCTAAATGGTCAAAACTGCGCGGGTGCGGTAACAATCATCCCAGTTGTTATCAATCCTCAGACATGTTGAAACGGCAAAACAATGATTCAATGCCTTACCCAAAAAAACCCGCCTTTAGTGTACCAAAGCCTACAAGATATGATTGTCCTGAGGGACATACTTACATTCATGTTATAAACCCGAATCGTCAGCGCTACAAAATACCAGTACTATTAGATTCAGGATCCAATCTGTTCCTAATCAACAAAGAACTCGTAAAAGAATTAAAGATCCCATTCACAGAGAGACCGAATCTGGTCAACATTCAGGGCTTTGATGGAGTATCAACTCCATGGGGATGAAAGTTCTACACACCCTATTTGGCTTGAAATAGGATGAAACAAACACATGTCTGAAGTTGAGTGCGAAATCGCAGCAGCGGGCGATTACTGAATGATAATCCCTTTTAGGTGGTGGCATTCAGAGCACCCCCTATCCAACATTGGAGAACCTACAGAGTGGGAATTTTGAGACTCTAAATGCAAGAACTGCGTGGAAGAAGAGGATGAAGGAATTGCGGATATATTCGAATACGATGAAACCGTCGCTTGGGATGAGAACGTGATCCAAATAGGAAAAATCAGAGTTGTAGAAGATCCTAATAATATCAACTTCGATTCCGTTCCAAAACACTACTTGAAATTCAAGAAATTATTTCTCCCACAAACGGCAACAAAGTTAGCCCCTAGGAGAACCTTTAATCATGAAATTAAATTAATCAAGGGAGCGAAACCCTCTTGGGGACCGATTTATCCTCTGTCTGATAAACAACTTAAATTGTTACGGGAATACTTCAATGACATGTTACGACAAGGAAAGATCGCGAAGAGTCAATCGCCTTTTGGTGCCCTAATTCTCTTTACACCAAAGCCAGATGGAAGACTACGACTAGTGGTAGACTACCAAAACCTGAACAAGATAACCATCTTGAACAAATACCCACTACCATTAATATCGGAATTACATGATCGTGTGGCAGGGGCTAGCATCTTTTCCAAAATTGATTTAAAAGACGGCTACAATCTCATCTGAATCAAAGAAGGGGATGAATGGAAAATGGCTTTCCGATCGCACTATGGATATTACGAGTATAAAGTCATGCCTTTCGGATTAGCTAACGCTCTAGCCACATTTCAGGACATGATGAATGAAGTCCTGTGGGAATATCTAGATCAGGAGGTCGTATGTTATTTGGACGACATTCTCATTTATTCCAAAAATAAGAAGGAACATATCAATATTGTCATAAAAGTGTTCCAACGATTAACAGATTTCCAACTCGCGATATCAATAAAGAAATCTTTCTTCCACGTTAGAAAGGTGGAATTCTTAGGCTACATGATAGCCATTGATGGGGTATCCATGAGTACCCAAAAGGTGGATTCAGTATTAAACTGGAAATCACCTACATCGGTTAAAGAAGTCCAAATATTTCAAGGATTTGCTAATTTCTACAGACGTTTTATAGAAAACTTCTTTAAAATTTGTGCTTCTATTACGGAAACATTGAAATGTGATCCAAAGAAGTTCTAGTGGGGCCCGGAACAGGAAAGGGCCTTCCAGGAGCTTAAAAGAAGATTTACTTCGGCCCCAATTTTGAACCATTTCTTCCCAGAGAGAGAAACAGTGGTGGAAACAGATGCGAGCTACTTTGCCTTGGGCTGTATCCTATTCCAGTTTGTAGAAAAAAGACTACATCCTGTAGATTTTCATTCCTGCAAGCTGAATTCCGCAGAGTAAAATTATGAGATTCACGACAAAGAGCTATTGGCGATATTGGAAGCTTTCAAAGAATGGTGCCAATACTTGGTTGGAACTGAGAAACCTATAACTGTGTACACCAATCACCAAAACCTTCAATATTTCCTCACCTCGAAGGTCTGGAGTGGACGCCAAATCCGTTGGGCGCAGAAGTTAGTGGATTATAACTTCAGAATTGTTTACGGCCCAGGAATGAGAGGGGGAAAACCTGATGCACTCAGTTGACAGCCAGAGTACCGTTGTGAGGAGGGAGCTGCACATCGCGAACAGGCAATATTGAAACCCGAACACTTCCAAATCAGTTCAGCAATAAGAACTGCAAAAGGGGAAATTCAAATATGCTTAATAGCAGGCAGCAAAACAAATGATACAAGCATAGGTGATATACAGGAAACTCCTAACTGGAATGACTCAGACTCAGTGATTCGAGTAAAACGGTTAGACACCAGGGCAAGATTGCCTACTAAAGGCTCAAGAATGGCAGCAGGCCATGATCTCTACGCAATACAGGAAAGCACAGTCTCAGCATGAGGACAGTTAGTTGTTAGAACTGGTATTGCAATTGGTATACCAACTGGAACGTACGGAAGGATTGCTCCTAGAAGCGGACTCGCAGTCAAAAGCAGTATCTCCACCAGTGCTGGCATAATCGACGCAGATTATACCAGTGAGCTCAAGGTACTGCTATTCAACCATCGAGATGCAGACTGTCACATCAAAGCTAGCGAGCGAATTGCACAACTAGTGATAGAAAAAATTAATACTATAGAGATGATGGAAATAGACAACCTAGAGAATACCGAAAGAGGTACATCAAGATTTGACAGCACAGACATCACAACAAGGGCTATTACTATCCGAGAATTAGAACCGGTAGTCACCCAACTACATCCGTTAACAAACCAAAATACACATTGATATGATGCAGCCGATGTACTCGAACGTACACTCGTGACTAGCGCTATACTGGCCCGCAAGGAACTAAAAAAATTCAACCCAAAATTTCTAAACCAAGTCCTAAAAGCCCTCCCAGGGGATAGAGAATGGCTTAAAAGAAGAAATGAGTTAGAAAGCTTACGAGACCATGGCAAACCTTTCCTGAAAGACTGGACCCTATCCGACGAGTTGCTTTACTACAAGCAAAGACTATTCGTACCAAAAAATCAGGATCTTTATACGACTATAGCTGAAGGATGTCACGACGCTAAAATAGCAGGACACTTCGGACAAGAAAAAACCCTTGAGATAATTATGAGGGATTTTTATTGGAAAGGCCTGGCAGATTGGGTAAACAATTATGTACGGTCGTGTGATGATTGTCAACACAACAAAGCCCCACGACACGCAAAGTATGGTCTACTACAACTGCTGTCAATACCCTATGCAGCATGGGCATCAATTTCAGTTGACTTTATTACACAGTTACCCCAAAGTCAAGGATGCACCCAAATCATAGTAGTTGTTGACCGATTCACAAAGATGGCTCACTTCGTCGGATTGGAAGGAACAACCACTGCAAAAGATGTGGCAACAGCCTTTACAAAGGAAATATGGAAGCTACATGGCTTACCAACAGAAATTGTCTCAGACATGGATTCAAAGTTTGCAGGAGAATTCTGGAAATCCTTATGCAAAACACTTAATATAGAAAGGAGGCTGTCTACAGCATACCATCCTCAAACGGATGGACAAACTGAGCGAATCAACCAAGTGCTGGAAGGTTACCTGCGAGGTTTTGTCAACTATGATCAGGATGACTGGTACCAACTGTTACCTTTAGCCGAACATGCTTACAACAACTCAGTAACCAGTGTACACAGGATGACACTCTTCTACGCAAACAATGGATTCCATCCACAAACTGAATGGATGAAGGAATGTGAGGCGCAAAATCCAGGAGCCACACTATATGCAAACTGGATAAAAACGATTCATGAGTAAGCAAGAGAGTCGGTCGAACAGACACGAGAAGTTATGGCCAAATTCTACGATAGGAAGGCCAAGGAGCAACCTGACTTTAAAATTGGCGATAAAGTAATGTTAAACGCAAAAAACATTGATACACACCGAAAGTCAAAGAAACTTAGTCCTAAATTATATGGACCATTCGTGATCTTGGAGAAACGAGGAAACCGCGCCTGCAAACTCAATATCTGGGATCGATGGAACATACACCCAGTATTCCACGTATCTCTATTAGAACCCTACAGAGAATCAGTGCGTACGAACCGACAACAACCTCCCTGAGAGCCGGAAGATATTGAGGGCGACTTACAATGGGAAATAGAGAAAATTGTAAGAAGCGAGTTATACTCTTACAGAAAGAGAGTACGCGGTCGCTACCAAGAGCTACGCAAACTATGGTACTTTATTAAATGACAAGGATGTTCTGAAGATGAGAACACCAGGGAACCTGCCACTGGTATAGATAATGCGAGGAAAATGGTGAATGAATTTCACTGTAATAATCCGGAAATGCCAGGGCGGGCAGAGGAAGGACGAGAAGAGAAAGGTTTTCCTACCGTGGCCAAGCAAATGTGGAAGGTTTTTTACCCTACTCTCATCGGGTCCGAAAGGAAGTTAATGATTAAATTATGTTTAGGTTTATTTTTTTTATTTTTATGTACCAAAAGGCATTTGGGGCGAAGCCTTAAGAGGAGGGAGATAATGTTAGGAATACCAGAATCCGATACCTAGAAACCATCCTAAGTAGGGTAACCCCACTTGGAATCGGAATCTCTGGTCTCCAACACCCCCCTCCGGCTCCCTTACGGGGCCCACGCGTCATCACATAGATCAATCTCAGTTGCGTACTGTGACTACATTACCACAGATTTGACGGTGTTAGAGTAATACTGTATATGGCGCCGCCGTCCGTCCGACCGGATCCTGTTCGCAGGATATATGAGAGGAGACCTTCGGCTAGGCCTGGAAAGTAGAACGGAGTAATTCCGTCAACTACTCAGAGAGTTACTAGGCTTCAAATGTATGAGACCTTTGGCATGGGCCATAAGTGACGGGACAGTTTCGCATAATGAGATGGTATCAAATAGTAAAGGATCTCTACTAGAGACCGATAAAATTGCATACACCAAAAGAGTCTAGAACTCCAAAAGACACTACCAAAGAAGCCAACGAACTTCACGGAGTGTTGTAACTGGGTTTCGGAATACGTTGTAGTCATGGGGTGATTCTCAAATACTACAATGGTTACTGAAACCTACTACCCAAAGAGCAACCAAAGGTTGCCGACTGAGGGATTAATTACCAGTCTAGTGGAGTGGCTTCCTGCGAGTGAATAGGAAGTCATCCAAAGAAAATCTATTAGTTGGGTATGGAGTTACAAAGGGTTGGAATCAAATGACCTACAATGGTTGTAATGACGACTATCTTTGCAGATATAGCCGTGCATAAGACTAATCATTTTATCAACGGTGAAGACAATTGGAGCCAACTTAGTTCGACGTAAGAACTAGGCTATAAGTCTAAAGACTCTGCTAATCGGGATATTACTATTGGGGACAGTATGTTTCGTAAGAAGAAATATCGTAATTACCAAAGAGGGTGTGATGGTTTTCAGGGTCCACAGGTGTTCGTACCTTGGAAGAAAACTCGAGGTTGCGAATTACGATTAAAGAAGTACATAGTTGTATGATAAACAGATGTAGTCCGCGAACACTCAGACGTGGAATATAAATATCGAAGTGCCTCCCAAGCATTAGACATCATCAAGCAACGGAGAAGAGACCTTAACAGTATAATCTTGTTTTACGATTCTACCCTACTTTACCTACTTTACTTCACTCCTAGTAGTCATAAACGAAAGGAGCCCAGTCCGAGCCTTCCTAGACAATCTCTGTCTACAAAAACGAATCTCAATTGGCCTAGACAATCTTCAAGTCTATCAAGTTGTCTCCGCCTAACAGTTAGATCCAGAAAGTGAATGCTATAACAGTTTCAAAACACTCTTGAGAAGTTTCATTATCCAGGAGTTATATTAGAAGGTGATATGAATGTGCCCGCCACCTTCATACGAATTATGAAAAACCTCCTAAGTGAATACCTCCACTATTTTGTATGGGTTTACATTGACGATATCCTCATTTTCTCAAACTCCGAAGCGGAACATGCACATCATTTAGATTTGATTTGTACCAGACTACTGGAATCTAAGTTCTACGCTAGCAGAAACAAGTCAATCCTATTTGCAGACAAACTCGATATCCTGGGACATGTAATAGTTGATGAAGGAATACATGCAGCTCCAGGAAAGATATCCTGTTTAACAGAATGGACCATACCCCGAAATCAAAAAGAACTTATGCGATTCTTAGAACTAGTCAACTATGTCTCCCAGTTTCTACCACACTAAGCCACTGTCACAGCACTACTCACAGACCTCACCAGCAATGCAGAATTTGTCTGGACCCACACTTATAACCAAGCTTTCACCAACATTAAGGAATTCATTAAGAATGCTAATGTTATATGGCCTATCGACTACAGTAAACCAGACCCCATATGACTGATTACTAATGCATCGGATGTTCGAGTTGGAGCATGGATTAGACAAGTAGCTTCTCATGAAATGGCAAGACCAGTGGCATTACACAGCAGGAAGTTTACTAATTCACAGATAAACTATGGAACTACAGACAAGGAAGCCCTTACGGTGATCGATGCTCTTGCCACTTTCAACCACATTCTGATGGGCAATACCTTCACCATTGTTACCAACCACCAACCTCTCACTAATCTTAAGACAGAAAAGGTCTCTGGAAGGAGAAGAACACAATGGATAGGAGAAATCAGAAAATATGATGCAAAAATTATCTATACCCCTGGAAGAACCAACTATTTAGCTAATGCTGTCTCCTACCTATATGAGAACCAAGAGCTCATAGACCCTCCTCTTGTTTATGACCATACAAGACAAAGCGAAGATAGCCTTGACAACACCTTCTATGAAGAAGAACCATCATTGGCTACCACCAGTACTGCCTCTCTCTCCAATCCTTTCTCTTATATCATATACAGAGCTGCTGAAATCGAACAAGGAAAAGATATTGATGCCGAGTGGAAAGATGATTGCACCCTCTACAGCATACCTCTTCATGAGCTTGAACAAAGCAGACTCCACTGGTCCTACTGTTATCTTGATACCTGCCCCTTTCACCAGACTGAAATTAAATTCGGTAACAGATACCAGCGACTGTACTATATATCTGTTGATGATTCCAAAAATACCAGTTTCGATACTGCAGAAGGAGCAGAAGAGGTGATGGATGAAGTTAATGATGAATCGATCCAACCTCCTCTTACCCTTAATCCCAGTCCAAGACGACACCAAGGTCTTGAGGAACTCGAACAAGCAGCAGCCTACATGGATGCAATATCTTACCTACACTCTCCGCAGTCAGCACCACCATCCTCTCTCCCCATAATTGATTCAGGACCACAGTATGGTGGACTCTTCCAAGTATACAACAATGAAACTATTGGTTCCATCATACCTCCCACAATTCCTGAACATTACTGACAGCTTTATGAAACCTTTGAAGAGATGGAAGACCCGATCGAACCGACAAGAGGATCCCTCATTGAGGATAAACGAGATGTTAGATCAACTACAGAAGAATTAACCTCCCCTTTCCGAAGCCAGAGAGATAGCAGGATACCACCACAATCCAATCAATTTCAAAGCTATGAATAGCTCCAGATATGGAGTTCTTGCCCACTACAACATATCCAATAAAATGGTCTATACCAGTACCCGTTATGGTGAACGTTACCTGTACATCCCGAAAGGCCATATGTTCAATGGAATGACTATTAGGGTTTAAGTCATTACTGAAATCCACAATAAAGGACACCATAATACGGACCGCAACCTCCAATATACCTCAATATATATTTACTGGCCTGAAATGCGAAAGGCTTTCTGTGATTTTGTCAAACAATATGAACTATGCCAGGTGAATAAGGAACAAATACAACTTCCTGAAGGGAAAGCGCAGACCTTTCAGCTACCATGCGAAATACTCGAATTCTATGCTATCGATTTCGCAGGACCATTCAACAAGTTCGGCGGATATGACACTATCTTGGTAGCTGTGAATCGGTTTTCTAGATATACATAGCTTATACCAATGAAGATCACCGCCTCCTCCAAAGATACCTGGAATAACCTCTAACGATACCTATTTACCTCCTATGGATACCTATGATCTATTGTCAGTGATGCTGATTCCGGTTTCACCACCAGATTCTGGAACCAAACCGTGACCGCCCTCAGAATCAACCATATTATGGCTGCTCCTGGATATCGTGAGACTAATAGCCAAGCAAAATGAAGGATTCGCAAAGTCAAGACCAGAATTAGGAACAAGATTAATGAATGACAGACCAACTGGGAACCAGCCCTCATTGAGCTCGCCGCATATATTAACACCGGGTATTCAGACACCTTGGGAATGTCTCCATACAAGGCAATTTTCACCTGCCTATGCTCTCTCCTACCTACAACTCTATTCAAGAATTCCTCAGTCCCCATTTCCAATGACCACCTAAACTACCATCAAGTGATTCAGAACGATGCTTTCCAAGCTGTTAAAGCTGCCCGATTCCAGAGCACCACTACTGCTCAGAAGCAACAGTGCAAGCATGTTCCTATTCTGCCAGGTGATATACTCATAGTACATGGAAACATGTTTATTACCAATATTAGACACAGCAAGAAACTACAACCCCAATGGCAAGGACCTTTCAAGGTCTTATCCTTTGACGAGCATACAGAAATTTACACTGTCTAGATGGATAGATACATGTACCATCACAATACTGCCATTTTCCACCCCTCTGCAGTCAAGCAATTCCACCCAAATGATGACTCCAAGTTCCCTGAAAGAATCCACTCTCGACCCGTACCTATCATCATTGATAAGAAGGATGAATGGAAAGTTGAAGAAATCCAAGACCACCGCCTTTAACATGGGAGTAATCAGTTCCTGATCAAATGGAAAGAATACCCAACGAGCGAAAACAGCTGGAAACCATTAGAAGAACTGGAGCACGCTATGGATATGGTGAACGAATAGTGGAAAGATAACATGCCAAAAAAATCCCTCCCTCCAATGATTAATTACATCACAATGTGCTAGACACCAACGATTCCAGAAACCAAGCGATGGCAGATGGAACTCGAAGCTAGGGATGGGTTTTGGGCACCATACTTTGAGTCAGAATTCAAAGGCAGCGATGAGGAAAATCAGGCTATGGAGCAGACTCTCAACAACCTTATTTAATCACTATTCACCATCCGAATACCATAACGATATCAAACTATGTGGCACTCAATATGAGGCTGTGACAACAGCTTGTTGAACTGTTCTTAAACTAGGATGTTATCTAACCTAAAGACTACTTCACCATCCTTTGGGTCGACTACTGTCCTGATTGCGATAACACTTAGGTAGATGTACAGCATGAATCTGGTATTCGTGACTACTGTGATTTGTATTTCTTTGAGTCTAAATGTTTTCTTAGGATTTCCTCTTGTTCCTGGTGTGACACTTATGATGAAGAGCTGATAGTGGAAACTGAAGCCTTTAGTTTCTCAGACTCTGCTTTTGATGATTATTAGGTTTTGTTTGTTAAAACAGTTGTTTTGTTTTGGGGAATGTAACCGGTACAAGTACTCGGTTATTGGTTTTGTTTTATGTTTTGTTTTAAGTATCGCTTTGAAACTTGGTTTGTTTTAAGTATCATTTGATACTTAGTTTTGTTTTATGTATCGTTTTAAGTATTGTTTTGATACTTGGTTTATTTTACCAAAGAGTATCACTTGATACCTTTGATTAGTTTCATTCATGGTAAACATGAATAAGATTTGTGTAATTAAAGACTGCCTGATTCCACGATGGAAAAGGCAGACTTCACCAGACAGTATTTCAATATACATGGTTGAACAGTTACTTCTTTGTTCCTCAGTACACTCTCGAAGCCTCCTTTAGTTCTCAGCTCTCACCTCCTCTCTGGAAGAGCAGGCCACCTGCCAACTATCGTACCACTTACCAATAGCGTAATTAGTACCCTGCGAACATGTTACAGAAGGCTAACAAGAAATAGTGAGGAATATTTATTACATCCAGAACCTGATATTGCCTTATGTTATCCGATAATCCTCTCTCTAGCTCTTGCCTTTATGGATTATACCTTTGAGAATAAGGGTATAATGCTTGTAGATATATTCTACCT